>NC_052021.1:3431900-3595747 GCF_015832195.1 Motacilla alba alba
ACCTGTGGCTAAACCATCTCCAGAGCACATTCCACAGCCATCAGATAGTTATTGTTTACGGTCCTTTCCTGAGCCTTCTCAGGAGAAAATCCCAGCAAAAGGATTTTCATAAAATATCACAGTGACAGTATCCCACCCAGAATCCAGCCTACATCCCACATTCCTCTCCTGCAGCATCCCATCCCATTATCCCATCATCCCAACCCATTATCCCCTCCCATCCCACAAAGCACAGCCTGCAGAGGGCAGGACTGCTCTGTCCCATTCCATTCCCAGCCCCAGAGGCTCCTCTGGCTCCTCAGAGTTTGGGAAGGAGATTCAGCTTTGGGAAGGGGAGCTGCCCCTTGGAATGGACTCATCCATGGCCAGCTGAGCCTGTGCTCCACAGCCCTGTTGTACTCTGTGGAGCTGATGAAGAAGCACAAAGGATTGTTTTCACCGGATTTGGGATGTCTCAAACCTGTGCAGCTGTGTCACGGGGCCTTGGAAGGGCAGAGCCCAGGGCCTGGTGTTATTCCTGGGCTGGCTTGTGCCACATCCCACAGGGAACTCCTCACTGCAGCTCTTGCTCCAGCTGCCACTGATCTGTGTTTTCAATTAACAGCTGAAACGATCGATGGAGGGAAGAAAAACCAAAATGTTCAATCACCCAGGAACATCTGCAGCTTCCTGGGGGTTTGCCTCCTGCTTCCTGAGATCCTCTGCATTTTTGGGAGCTGGGAGAGAAAACCTTTGCAGATGTAGCGATTATTAATTCTTTATGGTCGCATTTATTTTTTATTAATTTATCCTTGTTCAGGAGAAGTACTTTATTTAATTCTGGCTTTCCCTCCTTTCCTATGGGGTCTCACCTGCTTGGCTGTCAGGCCTGGCACGGGGGTGATGCTGGGCTGTATCCCACTGCCAGGCTGGCATCCTGGTGGGAAGGCAAGACCAGGAGAGTTCATCCACTCCCTCTGCTCAAGGAAGAGCCTCTTGGCTGCTCCATCCATCCCATTTGATTTGGCTTGGCCCTGAGCAAGTGCTGTAATTTTAATTAATTTTTTGGGGGTTTTTTTTTCCCTCAGTGATGGGCAGCTTGGAGAAGAGAATGGGGGGAATCGCTGGGGTTTTGGGAGCCTGCTGGGAGATGCTTTTCGGGGTTAGGGCAAATAGAAGGGAAGGGAAAGGTGTTTTGGGGGTTTGGTTTGGTTTGTATCGACCTCTTCTCACCCCCTAACTGGGAGGAAGAAAATAGGAAAATATAAATAATGGGATAAAAGATAAATGATAGGATAATAAGATGGTAAATAATAAGATAATAGGAGGAAAATAAATAGAATAATAGAATAAAATGAGAAGTAATAGCGTAACAGAGGAAAATTAAATAGGATAGCAGAATACAATGAGAAGTAATAGGGCAACAGAAGAAAATTGGATAATAGAAGAAAATTAAATAGGATAATAGAATACAATTATAAGTAACAAAAGAAAAATAAATAACATAATGGAATAAAACAATAAATAATAGGATAAAAAATAAGTAGGATAATATAACAACATGGTAAATAATAGGATAATAGAATGAAAAAGAAATAGGGTAATACAGTACCAGGATAAATAACAGGATTATAGGATTTGCTTTCTACAAATACTGGCACACACAGGTGGAGGAGACGCCTTTTCCCAAGGGCAGAGCTGGAGTGAGAAATTGCTGCTTTTTGGGCTGGCCTGTGGGATTAGGGCTTTGATTTATTAATAATTCCTAGAAAGGGCAGCATGCAGGGCTTAAAATAATGGCAATAATAATGCTAATAAAAATTACTGTACAATTACATACAATATCTAATAAAGCAATAAATGGAAATAATGAATGCATGAACACTATAGCATATATAAAACATATAAGAGATATATTTATAATTTATATATATAAAATAGTACTGGGAGATGTGATGGCCATCAACTTTTCTTTCTCTTTTCTTTCTCTTCTTTCTTTCTTTCTTTCTCTTCTCTTTCTCTTTTTTCTCTTCTTTCTTTCTCTTCTTTCTCTTCTTTCTCTTCTCTTTCTCTTCTCTTTCTTTTTTTTCTTTCTCTTCTCTTCTCTTCTCTTCTCTTCTCTTCTCTTCTCTTCTCTTCTCTTCTCTTCTCTTCTCTTCTCTTCTCTTCTCTTCCACTTTTTTCTTTCTCTTTTCTTTCTCTTTTCTTTCTCTTTTCTTTCTCTTCCCCTTCTCTTCCCCTTCTCTTCCCCTTCTCTTCCCCTTCTCTTCCCCTTCCCTTCCCTTCCTCTGGAAACAGAGGCTGAATCCAGGTGGGAATGCCTTCCAGGGAGATGTTTTTTCCCTGGGGAAGTTTATAGTCCAAAAACTCATGGTTCGGGGTACAGTTCTCCCTTGGCTGCCTGTCCCTGCTCCTGCCCCCCACGTTTAGCCATCCCTCACCTATTTTGGAGCTCTGGGAATGTTGTTACCTGCTGGAAACCACAAGGAAATGAGAGCCTGGAGCGCCAAGCTCCGGCTGCGCGGATGCGCTCATTTTTGTCCCCAGAGCGTTCCTCCCTCTTCCTGTGCCCTTCCCAGGCTTGTCCCGGGGCTGTGGCTGAGGGTGGGATGCAGGAGCTCCCCTGGGGGTGCCACAGGTGCCTCAAGGCTGTTGTTCCTTCCAGGGAAAGTCGGGCAAGGATGAGAGGGAGGCGCAGACGCTGCAGCTGCGGAGCCTGCAGTACCTGGAGCGCTACATCTTCCTCATCCTCTTCAACACCTACCTGCACCTGGAGAAGAAGGACTCCTGGCAGAGGCCCTTCAGCCTCTGGATGCGTGAGGTGAGGCTTTCCCAGGCTGCCACCTGGTGTTTACGTGGGAATACAGGAATTTGCTGGGAAGCAGGCACCCATCCTTAACTTACACCGGATTTCTGGGCTTGTTGGGGCGTCGTCTGTGTCCCTTTGCTCCCTGGCTTGGTGGCTCTCATGGAAAGCCACTGGAGATCCCACTGGCCACTGGCATCCCACCACATGGATGGGGAGCTCTGCCACCCCCAACCTGCTCTTTTCCCCTGGTTTGGGTTTCCCAGGGGTTTTGGTGCAGTTGCAGAATCTGGGGCTGGGGGGCCACCAGGCAAACCTGCCTGGCCAGGACAGGTGGCACAGGGGGTGGGGGGTCTGGGAAGGTGGCATTGGATATCCAAGGGGATTGGGAACCAGCTGGAAAAATGGAATGGGGGGCAAGTGAGAGACCCTAAATGATCCTTATGGAATGGGGGAAGGCTGGGTAAGAGACCCTAAATTACCCATATTTCCTGCCTGGGGGGGATGTAGCTGCCAGATTTATTTGGGATACATTGATTTGAATGGGAATGTTGGGGAGGGGCTGTAAATTTCCCTGGAAAAGGGACTTTGGAGGTGGTGCAAGTGCTGTGGGGGGCATAGGGGTGTGTGTGCTGGTGCCTGTGGGGTTCTTCTGCATGAAAGGAGAGTCGGGGGGAGAAGGAGAAGCTGGAGATATGGCAATTTTAATAATGATATTATTATTATTATTATTATTATTATTATTATTATTATTATTATTATTATTATTATTATTACTACATTTTAATTATTAGTATTTATTTAAATTTTATTATTGCACGACTGTATCTTACCTAATTTTTGTTCTTTTATTGTATTACTTCTATCGATGTACCCTATAATTCCAGGTGTTTTTTTTTTTTATTTATTTTGTCATTTCCATCTCTTACTTCTATTACGGTGCAGAGAGTTTTTCTCCCCCTTCCCGGCCGGCTCTGCTAATTCCTACTGGCATCTTTGATCCGCCGGCCGGGCGGGGATGAAAGGGCGGAGCTGGAGCGGAGCCGGTGCCCGCCCCGCCCTGGCATCCCGGTTATGCCGGTGTTTGCATTGCCCGGGCCGCCGCTGGGGCTGGAGCAGCTTTAGTGGAGATCTGGGATGTTTGCTGTTGGCTGGATGTGGGAAGCCTGAGGCTGAGTGCAGCAGCTTTTAATGTGGCACTTTTTGGGGCTGCATCCTTTAATACTGCACCTTTTGGGGCTGCATCCTTTAGTGCTGCACCTTTTGGGGCTGCATGTTTTGGGGCTGTGTTTTTTAAAGCAGCACCTTTTGGGTCTGCACCTTTAATGCTGTATTTTTTAAAGCAGCACCCCTTGGGGCTGCATCCTTTAGCGCCACATGTTTTGGGGCTGCATCCTTTCATGCTGCACCTTTAATGCTGCACCTTTTGGGGCTGCATCCTTTACTGCTGCACCTTTAGTGCTGCACCTCTGGGGGCTGCATTTTTGGGGCTGTATTTTTTAAAGCAGCACCTTTTGGGGCTGCATCCTTTAGTGCTGCACCTTTTGGGGCTGCATCTTTAATGCAGCACCTTTTGGGACTGCACCCCTTGGGTCTGCATCCTTTAGTGCCACATGTTTTGGGGCTGCATTCTTTCATGCTGCACCTTTAGTGCTGCACCTTTTGGGGCTGCATCCTTTAGTGCTGCACCTTTAGTGCCACACGTTTTGGGGCTGAATCCTTTTGGGGTTACACCTTTAATGCTGTATTTTTAAAGCAGCACCTTTTGGGGCTGCATCCTTTCATGCTGCACCTTTACTGCTGCACCTTTTGGGGCTGTATTTTTTAAAGCAGCACCTTTTGGGGCTGCACCCCTTGGGTCTGCATCCTTTAGTGCCACATGTTTTGGGGCTGCATCCTTTCATGCTGCACCTTTAGTGCTGCACCTTTTGGGGCTGCACCTTTAAAGCAGCACATTTTGAGTCTGCACCTTTAATGCTGTATTTTTTAAAGCAGCACCTTTTGGGGCTGCATCCTTTAGTGCTGCACCTTTAGTGCCACATGTTTTGGGGCTGCATCCTTTTGGGGATGCACCTTTAATGCTGTATTTTTAAAGCAGCACCTTTTGTGGCTGCATCCTTTACTGTTGCACCTTTTGGGTCCGCACCTTTAATGCTGCACCTTTAGTGCTGCACCCCTTGGGGCTGCGTCCTTTAGTGCCACATGTTTTGGGGCTGCATCCTTTCATGCTGCACCTTTTGAGGCTGCATCCTTTCATGCTGCACCTTTAGTGCCACATGTTTTGGGGCTGCATCCTTTTGGGGCTGCACCTTTTGGAACTGCGCCTTTTGGGGCTACACCTTTAATGCTGTATTTTTAAAGCAGCACCTTTTGGGGCTGCATCCTTTACTGCTGCACCTTTTGGGGCTGCATCCTTTACTGCTGCACCTTTTGGGGCTGCATCCTTTAGTGCTGCACCTTTTGGGGGTGCATTTCCAGCACATGGATTTACATCTGCCCTCTGCCCCTGCTTTTGCTGGAGCATCTTTTAGCGCCGCATCTTCCTTTTGGCGCTGCATCTTTTTTGAGCGCGGCCCCCAAAGGCGCTGCCCCTTTCAATGCCCCATCTCCTGTATGTGGGGTTTCCATCCCCCCCTCCCCACTCCCCCTGTCTGCCGGAGAGGAGGGAAAAACACCCAACCTGTGGATACAAGGAGCCTTTGACCCCCGGGGCGCCCCTTCCCGCTGCATAATCCCCGCGTTTTTAGCAAAAACAAGGCGCCATTGTAGCTTTTTGGCAGGAGGGTGCCAAAGCCAACAAACCCTGTGATGGCTGACCCCAGCAGCAAGGAGGAGGCTTAGGAAATGGATAAACTGGGGCTGGAAAGAGGCTGGGGGAGGTGAAAGGGGTGCTACCGGGATGGGGGCGATGCCGGGGATCTTCACCCCGGAGGTGGCGAAAGCGTCCCCGGGGTGGGAGGGGGATGCAATGTCCCTTGTCCCTCTGTTTCCAGGTGGCAGCGGTGGCCGGGGTCTACGAGGTGCTGAACCAGCTGGGATTCCCGGAGCTGGAGAGCCTGGAGGGCAAAGCCCTGTGCACGCTGCGGGGCCGCTGGCAGGCGCAGGGGGCCACGTCCCGTCCCTTCCGCGGGGACTTCGTCTAGCATGGGGCCCCTGCTGCTTTCTCTGGGGCGGGGAAGAGAGAGAGAAAAAGACTGTGTTCCCCAAATCTGAGGGTGTGGGGAGGGAGGGGCGAGCCTCGAGGCTGCCTTAGGATGGGAGGATTTCTGGGGTTCTTTTGGACGCAATAAAAATATTGTAAATTAAAAATCGAGACCTTCCTCACTTTCTTCCTGAGGCAGTGCAGCATTTACCCAAATTTAGATATTTATACACACAGAGGTGTATTTATGTGCATAAACGCACACATGTACATGTCTATATAACACATAAATATATATATATATGGTTATATTTTTATGGCTCCATGTATGTGTGGAGCCATAAACACCAGCAGCCAGAATTAGGACTCACAGAAATCCCAGTCACTTCAAACCTGGGTATTTTTAGGGCTCGGGCATATTTGTTGATTCTTCCCGACTCTTTTTAGTCGTGGGTGCAGCTGGGGGAATGGCATCTGTGGTACCCAGTTTTGGGGTCCCACTTCCCCCTGCCTGGAGCAAGTTGAGCGCCGGGGTGGAGCTGAGGGGGCTGAGCTGCTCAGCAAAGGCATAAAAGCAAAATTAATACTGGGGGGTTCCTTTGTTTTTTGAGGAAGGAGTGAAAAATGAAGTGAATCTAAAGGAGAGGATATAAATGAGGGGTCCCAGTGCCCTGCTGGCCTCACAGTGGGGTGAGGGGGGCTCAGGGGGAAGGCTCTTGGAGGGAGGAGAGGGCAGGATGGGAAGCACAAAGGCAGGAGCACACGCTCCGTCTGTCCCAGCCGCCGCTTTCATCCGCTGCCAGTGGCGGGAGGTGGCAGAAATTCAAAGGTGGAGGCTGGAAAGAAAAACAACATTTTAAAATAGCAAAGTGCTGCTTTTTCTTCAGCCTTGGCTGTGACAGACCCAGGTCCCAAGGGGTCCCTCATTTTCTTTTTTTTTGGCTAAGCCAGACATTTGGGAGTGTGCTTTTACATTTCTTTTTCCTTTTTTTTCAGGCAGAAATACCTGCCTGAATGTTTCGCCCCTCGCTGAGTGTTGCAGTGTTTGGATAACGTGCTGCTGATGCAGTCAGACAGTTGATTGAGTAATTTCAAGAGGCTGTTGATGCTATTTTCCCTCTTTTTTTTTTTTTCCTCCTCTAATTTTAGTTCTTAACAGAGCACATCCTCTCTATCCTCACACCCCCATTTATTCTGCCTTACTAAAGCAATTACCTGCAGGCTTTTTCCTGCAAATCCTTCTCCTGCCCCAGCAGCAGCCCTTGGAAGTGGTGCTTATTAGCCCTGTCTTAATTAGGCAGAGTTTTTAATTGCTTAGGAAATCCCAGCCTCTTTTAATCTTGGTAATGAAGGCTGGAGCTTTGCATCACCTGGTCTGAGGGGCTCAAAGGCTCCTTTCTGCTTTCCCACCATCCTAACAAGTGATTTCCAAAGCAGGGCTACAGCAATTGCCTGGGAAAAAAAAAATATCCTGGGAGATGGGAATGTGTTTGAATGTGAAAAATCAACCGTGCTGTGTTTATTCCTTCTTTTCCCCAGGCTGGGGAGGCAGAAACCCAGACCCCTCTCCTAGATGAGAAGTTAAAACCTGGCTCTGAATGGCCTGGGTTTTCTGCTGCGAGGGACAAGGATTGGCAATTCTGAAAGGATTCAGCCAGAGACCAAGCAAACAAGGGCTTATGTATCGTATATGATATATCTAAAATATAAAACCATTATTGAGTGTATATTATGAATTTTAAATGCTATATGTTACGTCTATAGCACACATTTTATTACATATACTGTGAATACATTGTATATAGATTTTATACATAATGATAGAAAATACACACTCTAGAAATATGAAATACATGTAATATTTTAAATTCTATATAGTAACAAGCAGGAGCAACCTGGGCTAGTGGAAGGTGCCCCACGGCAGGGGGATAAAAAGCAGCTATTAGTTTATTATTAATGAGCTGACCTCCAGCCTCGCTGGGGTATATTCCCTGGAGGAGCAGCAGTTCTTCCCAGGGAAGCACCAGCAAGAGGCTGTGTGGACTAAAATATCTGCAAAAAAAGAAACTCAAAGTGCGTTTTTACATTAAAACTCCAAGAGCTCCTTGATCAATTTTATTGATTCTCATGGAAACTGGTTTTCTGCAGGTTCCTGACCCTCAGTTAACTCCTAATTCTCACTTTGCTCACCTTGTCCAGGGCATGGAGTGTGGGAGTACAGCCGAGGGGATCTGAGGTTGTTTTGGGGTAGGGAGTTCAATATTAGATGCCAGCCAGCAGTGCCAAGGGATTGATTTCAGGGCAGGAAACACGGATCTGTGGCTGCTGGTCTGCTCTGTTGGTGTCAATCCCAGGTCTGTGTCTCATTTCCGTGGGGACACGGGGTATCCCTACAGCTCTGGGTGCCATCACCCATTTCTGGGGCTTTGTTTTGTCTCCAAACCTCTTTTTCCCAAACCTGCAGGCTCACAGGGACATGGGAAAGGGCCAGGCTCTGTGTTGCAGCCAAGGGGAAGCCCCAGCACTGCCCAAAATCAAAATCACCCCACAGCGTGTACACATAGGCTGGGGTGGGTCATGGAAACTCTGAATATCCCTTTAAAAACCCCCAATCTACCCCTTATTCCACCTATGGAAAAAGTTATTCGTGGCATTGGTGCTGCTGGAGCTTAGAAGAGGTGAAATGTGGAGCTGGAGAACATTGAGAGGGGGCCCCCAGCTGCCTCAATGAATGGTGTCAGTGGCTCTTTTACCTGTGACAGACAGGAGGAGAGAGACTTTATTCAAATATTTATTTAAATGTTGCCAGAGGAGCCTTGCCCACGTGCTCCAGGCTGCACCACATCATTTCCCCAGGATGCTGCAGCCTCAGGGGGAGTGAGGACAAATTGTCCTCAGGTGGGACCTGCCCTAAGCCCCTCAAACCCAGACCAGGGGCACCTGTACCCTCCCCCCAGTTCCCTTTGTGTTTCCCCCCTTGCTGCTCAGGAAGCCTTGGGCACAGAGCAAAGGAGGGATGCTCCTTCCTGCACACCAGCACACCCTGGATCATCATCAGAGGATTTTTGGGCCAGTTTGGGAGCCTGGCTCTGTTGTCATGAAAGCAGAGAGGGTTTTGATGGCTTTTTTCCCCCTTTTTTTTCTGGCTGCAGAGTGGGGGTAACGTGGCAATGCGGCTGTTTGCAGCTGTGCTGCTGCCTAACGAGATTATATTTGACATGGATAATTAATTAATGGATTATTAATGCTCCTGCTGGCCTTCCCCATCCCCGAGGGTTTGGGCTGTGCTGACATGTCCTTTCCAGGGTTTTCTCTGCAGCAGATGTGCTGCACTTGTGTTCTTGTCCCATAGCAAAGGTGATGTTTGGGGGTGGAATTAAAACATTTTATAAATCGGGGCATGATTAACCTGTAACCATGGGCTGAATGGTGTTTGCTATTCATACAGGGACAAACCCCTCTCTTTTAAATCCCTATTAAAACATATTTTAACATGAAACACTTCCCAAAAAAATAGAAGCAAAGCTTTTTGGAACAGATTAAAACCCCCGTGCCTCAATCCGTGGGGAGTTCCAGGTCAAAATGTGCCTTGGAAGTGGAGGTATCCCCGTTTTCTTCCCCCTGTGAGGAGGTGGGCACAGAGGTGCTTTCTCACTGCTCAGCCTTTGCCTTCGGGTGGAGCTTGCTCGGTGTGAGGAATATTTCAGTGCAGCTTTGCACCACGTGGCCCCTTGGCTGGAAGGCTGCCTCCTTCCAGAGAGAGCAAAGCTTCCTGCCAGAAACCTCTTTTTTTTTTTTTTTTTTTTTTTTGTTTATTTCTGGGAGAACAACAATATAGATAAGAAATAAATATATAAATCTGCAGTGTGGGTGGTGGGTGACAAGGTGGCAAGAAACATCACCCCAACCCCACCATCTCTCTGTGAAACTCTCCCCAGATAAATGGGCCTGGGAGATCCCCTTTCTTTCAAGATTAATTTTTTTTTAAATGTTACATTCTAAAATTTTTTATTAATTTATTATTTTATTCTTATTTTTACTATTTATCTATACTAATTTTAATTTTCATTCCTAATTTTATTTTAAATTTTTATTTATTTTAGTTTTAAGTTTTATAATTTATTTAAAACTAAAATTTAACATTATTTTATTATTTTATTTATATTTTTATTTTATTTTATTAGGATTTTTTTTTTATTTGTACTTTTATTAAAAGTATGAAAATACAGCTGGTCTTGGCCAGATTCTCCCTTCCTGCAGCTTTGCATCAGGCCTTGGGCTTCACAGAGGTAAAAGGAACAGGGCTGCTCTGACCTCAGCCAGGGATTTGATTCCTCCTCCTCCTCTTAGGGGCGAGTAGCAATCCCTGGAAGCTGAACCTCACGTGTCTTGCTGCTTTTCATCCATCCAAAAGGGAAAATGTGCCGAGGAGCCAATATTCCACTGGCACATGGGGCTGCAAGGGGAAACCTGCCCCAGCCAAATCCCTGCAGCTATCAGAGGCTTCAGGGCTCGGTTTTTCCCCCCCAAAAAAATCCCCTTTTCCCCTGTTTTTCTGCCCAGCTGTGGCAGCTCTGCCAGCTGCACCCAAGTCCCCCAAAAGCCACCAGCTTTTCAAGGCCCAGCTCAGGAGTGTTTCCCTTTAATTTTGGTGAAAATTGAGGGTGTTTGGGGCTGGGGGTGATATAATTTCTATTTACAGCAGCAGGGAAGAGGCATGTGCTGGTTCGAGGCCACCACAAATAGCTCTGGACATGAGAGCTCTTGAAATAATATTAATAATAATAATAATGATTTCCATGTTTCCCTTGCT
This sequence comes from Motacilla alba alba, assembly GCF_015832195.1. Classification (NCBI taxonomy): domain Eukaryota; kingdom Metazoa; phylum Chordata; class Aves; order Passeriformes; family Motacillidae; genus Motacilla; species Motacilla alba. Next base: position 3,442,641 of record NC_052021.1, read on the forward strand.
GGGATGTCCCCCTCCGGCAGAACCCCCCAGTGAAACCTCTGCAAAGGGAGCACATCTGGGTTTCATTTTTACAGCTGAAGAATAGTAATTAAGATGCTTTTGCAGAGCCAGGGCTTGAAAAACTAAAAATAAAAGCCATACAGGCACAATACCAGACCTCCAAGCACCAGAAATTCCCATTTTCCCCCTGTTTTTGCCCTCCCAGCTCCACTGGACCCCCGGGCATGGCCAAGCCCCTGTTCTGGGGAGCTGGGGCAGGAATAAATCATGGGCTGAAAGGGGATGGTGGGCAGAGAAGTGGGATTTTGGGCAAAAAACCCAGAAGAGCAATGGCAATGCTAACCTGTGTAGAGGGTGGCAGCAAGGGGAGGATTTCCAAAGCTCCAAAACCTACGGACATCGTGCAAAGAATCAGGCTTGGCTTTTTTATTGCAGGAAAATGTGCAAAAACCACGGACCTCAGGCTTGGAATGACTTTCTCACTCTGTTTCTCGCTTTTCTTACATGAATATTGCAGGGGAAGGGGAAAAAAAAGCAGCTGTTTTCCAGCCCTCCACCACCTCGGGGTGCTCCTGGCCCCAGGCAAATGAAAAATTCATTTTCCCCAGCTCGAGCTAAAAGAGGAGATGGGGCTCAGTGAGATTCACTCAAAAGCACTCTCTGGCTGGTGGGGGTCATGCTGGGAAAATGTCTGTGGGGTTGAGGGGATGAGCAAGGCCCTGGGGACTGGGAAATGCTCAGAAGTTCGATTTAAGAGGTCAAAAAGGAAAAAAAAAAAGAATTGGGAGTTTACATGGCAGTAAGCTTAATTTTAGCAGGAAGATGATGAAAAATTAATAAGGTGGTCAATGTGTGGAGAGGGAAAGGCTGTTCTGGGGGAGATGCTGGGCAAGGTTAACCTAGTTTGTATTGTGCATCAGCAGGGAGAAGAGAAAGGGAGGGGCTGGGAATGCCAAGCTAGCAGGGATGGATGTCTCCCAGCTGCCAGGCCTGTGGCCAGGCTGTGCCAAGCCCCAGAGCTGAAGTGATGCTGGTGGGACTTTGGTCCTAAAGGGAGGCTTTAACACCCTGCTGGATCCCATGGATAGGGTGCACACGTTTTGTCACATTCACATTTTCTGAAAATTCCCTTTGCCCAGGACTTTTCTCCTGGGAAGCCTCAGAGAAAAAAAGAGAACAATAATTATCTTGTTGCTCCTATTGTGTTTTGCTCGTCTGGGATGTGTTTGGAGATTGTTTACCCACAGGTGATTGTTTCACTGGTTTCTGCTGTGAATATTTTGACTCATTGGCCAACTGGGGCCAAGCTGTGTCAGGACTCTTTAGAGAGTCAGGAGTTTTCATTATTATCTTTTTAGCCTTCTGTCTGTATCCTTCCTGTATTCTTTAGTATAGTTTAGTATAGCATTCTTTAATATAATATAGATCATAAAATAATAAATTAGCCTTCTGAGAACATGAAATCAGATTCATCATCGCTCCCTGCCACGGGGCACCCCACAAATACAATAACATTTCCCTTGGATGCCACGGCCACCAGGGAGCTTTAAGGCTCTGTGCTTTTGGGAAGGAGGGTTCCATGGCTTCCCACCCATGGCAGCAGGAGCCCCTCACCCCAGAGACCACCTCAGTGCTGCCGACCTGGAGTTCAGCATCTGCTGCAGCTGTGCTTAGCAAAGCAGAGATTTTGGGGATCTTTTCTGCTTCCCCACGGTGGGACGCGGCCACGCCGGCGCAGCTCTCTCTGCGGCGCCGTTCCTAGAAGGAGAGCAAGTTTTTCCCTCCTCTTTTCCAAGGCTCTGCTGCTGACAGTAGGGGCTGGAAGCCATCCAAGGCTGTCGGTATAAATCTCACTGACCTTGTTTCACCATCCCTTAACTTGCAGCTCAGCCGGGACCGGCGTCGGCTTCCACTTTCTGGCTCATTTATCCCTTTTCCAGCTTTACAGTTTGGGTTCCTGAGCTTGTCTGCTCATCCCTGGGTGGGCAAGGCAGTGAGGGGGGACTCCCAGCCCCCAGAAAACCTCCCAGCAAGGCTGCCAAGGCAAACATCTTGCAGGAATTTGCAGATGCAGCTGTAGCTGAGGAGAAACGATGCTCGGAGGTGCGGCGCGATGCAGTTCGGCGGGATGAGGGAAAGATGCTTCTGTTTGGATTGGGCTGAACGTGGGGCTCTGATCCCCAAAAACACTGCCTGGGTGCCATCAGGAGATGAGCCTTGGTAAGATTTGAGCTCTGCTCCTGCCATGATGTGCCTAAACAGGAGTTTGCTCCTCTCCAGAGGTTTCTTGCTGTCACCCTTGCAACCTCCTGTGGTAACTCGGCGTCATCTTTGCTGTCCCGCTGCTTCCAGGGGTTTGGCTGCAGGGGAATGGCCTCGCGTCTCAGCTGTGGGATGCTGGGCTCACTGAGGAAGCAGGGAGGATGGCAGCCTTTGGAGATGTGGGATGCAGAGCAGCTGGCCACGGGGAGAGGGTAGGAAGAGGTGGTTTCCCACCCCGGCTGGATCAGCTGCTCGGCACACCCAGCTCTCTCTTCTGGGTCCTGGAAAAAGGCATGGGGAACTTGGGTCCTCTCAGAAATCCACAGCATCGTGTGCTAAATCCATACAAACCCTTTCATTTTCCAGCTCCAGTGAAGCCTCACCTTTAAAGTGTCGTGCTGATTCCAGTGGGTTTGGGGCCTCGTGGAAGAGCTTTGCCGGCTGCTGCCGTTGTCACTCGGTTTTGTGACAGCATCCAGAATCTTTGGCATGCTGGCAGGAAGAGTTTGGTGGCAGGATGTACCAGGATTAATGTTTTACCCCAGCCAAACTTGCAGATGTACAGATTAACCAGGAGGAAAAACTTTCCAGGATAAGAAAAGCAAGACATGGCCAAAAAAAAAAAAAAAAGAGAGAGAGAGAGAAATGTTCGCTTGTGGAGGCTCCCTCCCTCCATCTTTGGAGGTCTTAAAGCAGGGATTAGGGAGAGATCTGCCAGGAATGATCGTGCCTCGGGGCAGCCGGAGAGCAGATGATGTGTCTGTCAGCTCCCTCCCTCCCTCCCTGCCTGCTCCACGATCCGGGCTCGTGCTTCTCCTGCTCCTCTCCTGGACCAGCACAACATCTTCGTGACTCTCCTTCGTGCTGTTCCAGCAGGACTCCTAAAAATCCCCCCGAAAAGAGCTGGAATCCTGGAGAAGGGGTGGTTTCCGGCCGGGGGCTGCTGCGGAGAGGCAGGGGAAGATGCTCGGGGGAGTTTCGCTCCCCTCGTGCCCCGGTGCTGCAGCAGCGGCTGCTCCCCGCTCTAATCCCGGGGCAGCTCGGCGTGGCTGAGGGATGAGGTCATGCTCGCTCACCCGCCGCGCTCCTGCTTCCATCCCTCCCTCCATCCCTCCCTCCCTGCACAGAGCAGGGTGCCGTTGGAGCCTGCTGAGGCTCCCGGTCCAGCACAGTGGGTTTGGGATGCTTCCCCCCGGCAAGCTTTGCCTTGCTCTGAGCATGGAGGCGTGTGGGAATCGGGAAACCAGAAACTTCCACAGGCACTGCAGGGTTTGATCTGCAGCCTGGGGAGAAGCTTGGGTTGATGTAAAAATACAATCCACAGACATGAAGCACAAAACCCATAAACTTATGTTCCTGTAGTTGTAAGTAAGAACATGCCTTAAGTGAGTGAGAAACTGCACTGATAAAGTGGTGAAGGGTTTATAAGGGAGGGGAGAGGTTGTATGGAATAAGTTAAGAGTTTAGAAGTTATCACAGAAGCATACATGTGCACGTGAGATTAGACAAAAATATCCACAGTGCAGTAGTACTTAGTAAAAGTGGTAGGTTAGAAAAGCAAAATAAATCCTGTGGCAACTGTCCATTGGTTCAGAAAGTTCTATATTGCCTTGTAATGAAGAAACTTGTGACTTTTCTACTATTTGAGCTATGGCCGACTGCTTGCTCCTCTAAAACCTCACAGCCTCTGAGACTGATGTTCATCTGAGCAATAAATCGTTCTGAGCCTGAAAATAGTCTCATCCCTTCATTTCTAGCAGTGACAATGACCGATGTGTTGCACTTGGGTGGGGACAAACATCAGGTAAAATCCCTGGCTGTGCCCCCTGCCCGTCTTACCTGTGCCTAGGATGCTGAGCCATCCCTCCCAGTGCTTCTTCCTTCTTCCAGCTGCTTTCAAAACCTCAGACTAACCCAAACAGCCGCAAAACACTTTCCCCCCCTTCTTCTCCTTCAATGTTTTTTTCTTTTTTTGTGATTCTGACCACTTCTTGCCAGAAATCAGCCTGTGGCAAGGAGGTGGTTGTGCAACCTGAGTGCAGGGGCAGCTGTTTCAGAGCCTTTTGGATTAACGAGCAGAAGGTTTAAATCTCTGGGAAGAAGACATGTGGTGAGCTAGAGCTGGAAATGCAGCCTTATCTTCTCACTCTGGTACAGCCCCAGCTCCTGGCTCCCAAACTCATGATATTATGGGCAGGAAAGCCAGTTTAGGTAATTGGTGGAGATTGCTACGGTTTTATTAGCCCTAATGCCCTTCCCTCCAGGAGATTTGCACAGTTGAGCAAAACATAAAGGCACAAAAATATACCCAATTAAGAGGGCTTGTTGGTTTTTTTTTTTTTTGTATTTTTCTTTCTTGCAATAAATACTTCCAGCCTTTTGTAAAGGTTTTTCCAGCCCTCAAAATCAAGATTAATTGTTTTCAGGGGCCAATAGCTGCATCTGCTGCTGGTGGAGGGGATTTGGAACATGCCACCTGGGCTCTGGCTCTGAGTGGTACCTGGTGGGACAGGCAGGGCTTGGATGCTGCTGCACTCCAGGATGGCCAGGAACTGGCACTGCCAGATGAAAATCAGGCTTTGGGAATACTGGCTGGAGCCTCCTGCAGGAAAAGGAGGCTGATTTGAGGTTTTGGGAACAGCAGCTGTTGTCAGCTTTCTTCTCTGGAAGCTGGAAGGAAAACCTGCTCCTCCCCAGGCCTAGAGGTCACCTAAATGATGGCAAAGTCCCCAAACCCATGTCACTGGTAAATCTCCAGGCTGCAGAGGGAAGCCTCGAGTCATAAAGAATTCCAGAGAGCATTATCCATGGAGGAAACGGGGGCATGAGATAAAATAGCACCCGAGGAGGGGAAAAACAGGAAAAGGAGCCATTTGGACTCCAAAATGGAAAGGAAAAGGTTAAGCCTATAGTCAGGGAGAAGGGTGGGACAGAGTTAAAGGTTGGGACAGGCAAAGCCAGGAGACAAAGAAGAGAATGGAGGGGCCAAAGCAGAAGGAAAGGACAAGAGGAAGTTGTCTTACTGCTCTACTTTTTATCCTCTATCACAAGAACTGGGAAGGTAAAAGCTGGAATAAACAATTTTTTCTGGCTCAAATGACGGTGTATTGATAGAGATAATGCCAAAATCCACACTAATATTATTATATGAATATTTCAGGCAGGTAAGACCAACACTTAGTGTCACTGTGTGGGTGACAAACGAACATCTTGTCATCTGGGAGCCCGAGAGATCCCCTTGGAAGTGGTCTTTTCACCAGGTCCAGTATGTCAGGTACCCAAACATGTTTAGAAGCTAATAAATGAGGCAAGCTGTGTGTCAAGTCATTGCCACTGTCATTCAGCCAAGCTTTTGCTGCCAAAGCCAGAGATTTGGTACCATCAGGGGAGGCACAAAGGCCTAGAGGGACTGGATGAAGTCACAGATCTTGTGGATGAAGAAACAGTTTTTGCCTCTGAAAAACAGTAATTAAATGATGTTTTCCAGAGCTGATCTTCACAAGTAAAGTATGCCCTTTATTGCATGTTTCCTCATAAATCTATTCAGCCAAACTAAGGGCTCATTCCAGCTTTGATGCTCCAGCGGGTGCGTATCTTCCGAAATCACCCGAAACGCTCGGAGCACAAATTCTTTTTCTATCTCTTCTGCAAAGAATCTCTTGCAGATCATTTCTCCTCTTTAATTATAGATTGCACAAAGCAACAGAAGCATGAAATACACTTAGACTGGGAATTAAAATCTGTTTTTCTTCCAGCTTGAAATTCTCCACTTGAAGTAAGTGTATTCCTCTGTCCTTCTGAAGGCATCCTGTGGCTTTAGCTACAGGGAGCTTTGGATTGGATTTTGATCACCGCAGCCTCAGCTTCTCCTCTTTGCCCCAAAACCCAACCCAGTCACCCAGCTGGAAGGCAAGGCTCTCCACCCTCCTCTGGAGGGATGCTCTGGCAGCAGAACACAGGAGAGTGGTGCCTCACCAGAAATGGCTGCAGCAGGACCATCTCCAAGGGGTTCCCCTTCTCCACCTCTGGATCTTCCTCCTGGCACCCAGCAGCCCCACCATCCTCCCACACCTGCAGTGGAGGTCAGCAGGGCATTTTCCCAAATGGTGATCCTTTCCTACCACTCTGGGCATTGCTGGGCTGAAGGGTTGGGAACAAAGCTCCAGCTGGGGTCCTACCAAAGAAATCCAAACCCAGAATCCTAATTCCCGATGGGAAGCTTGCAGGCTGGCACGTTGTTTTCCCTGCTTGCCTTTTCCCTCGTGCTCTGGCCTGCCTGGCAGCTTGGATGACAAGTTCCTCAAGGCAGGAATTACCTCTTGGGAAAGGTTTTGGGTTGCTCAGTGTGACCCAAAGAGCCGCTGGGCCCCACGGCAGTAAAATCCCAGCACAACCAGCACAACTGGTGTTACTGGTGCTCAGCACAGCCCCCTCCCTGGAGCTGGCCTTGGAGGCCCATCCAGAAGAAAAAAATTAGCTGGACACAGCAAATGGAAGCAGTGCCAGGAGGTTTGTTGCTCTGTGCTGATGGATGCCTCTGGATCCCTGAAGTGTCCGGGGCCAGGCTGGATGGGGCTTGGAGCAGCCTGGGATAGAGGAAGGTGTCCCTGCCTGTGGCAAAGGGGTGGAGCAGGATGATCTTGATCTTCCAATCCAAACCATTCCGTGGTTCTACGATGTGGGAAGCCCTTTTAGCACGGTGCTGGGTTTGTTGAGCTCTGCTGAGTTTTTTTAGGGGAGTACTGGGTTTATTGTCAGGGTGGTGAGGAGGAGGAGGAGCCCGAGGAATCACAGCAGGTACTGAACTGTGGGGTCCCAGCTCTGGAGCTGTGGCCATGCCCTTTGGAAAACCCAAGGAGTGTGGGTTTTCCTTGGAGAGCCAGCAAGAGGGCATCCAGGAGCAAGGCCAGCATCTCCTGCCCCTGACTGTTTCCCCCAAAAAACAGGAGGAGAGGGAAGAAAGAAAAATTAAATGGGATCATGGAATGGTTTGGGTTGGAAGGGATCTTAAAACTCGGGTTTTTTTCAACCTCCTGCCATGGCCAGGGACACCTTCCACTATCCCAGGTTGCTCCGAGCCCCATCCAACCTGGCCTTGGACACTGCCGGGGATGGGGCATCTTCAGTTTCTCTGTTCGGGATGTTTTCCAGATGTGAAAACATCCCAGATGTTTCCAACCGGGATGGTTACCTGCAGCTCAGCGCCCTAAGCTGGGAGACGATTTGGCTGTCCCCGTGGAGCATCTCCCTCCGCGCGGGGTCCCGCTGCAGCGAGGGGCCGGGAGGTGGCACCGGGGGAGAGGGGCAGAGCCGGGGGCGCTCCCGGCGCCTCTCGCCTTTGTTCGGGCAGCGCTGGAGCCGGGCGGCCGCGGGGCGGGGAGGGATGGGGAGGCGGGATGGTGGGAGGGAGGAAAGGAAGGAGGGAGGGCTGCCCGAAAAGGCTTTTTTTTTTTTTTTTTTTTTAATCTCCAAGAAAAGAACGATCCACAGGCAACGCGAGAACTTTTCCCCCCACCCCCACCCCCCCCTCCCCGCGTCTTTAATAAGAAAACTATGTTTTAAAAAAATTTTAAAATTCAAAGAAATTAAATTAAAACGAGCCCGACCTCCCACCCCCTGGCCCAGACCCGGCCCCCGGCCCGCCCCACGCCGCCCGGGAGGCGGCAGAAGCGGCGGCGGCGGCGGCGGGAGCGCCGGTGGCCCCGGCGGCGGCGGCGGCGGCGGCGGCGGGGGGAGGCGGTCGCCGGGCGCCGCCCGCCCCGCATCCCGCATCCCGCCGGCCCCGCATCCCGCCGCCGGCCCCAAATGGATTATCTGCGGCTGGTGCTGTCCTGCCTCGTCCCCCTGCACGGCTGCCTGGCCGCCGGCAGCGCCCCAGGTACGGCCGCTGCCCGCGCACGGGGCCCGGCGGAGGGGAGGCTGGGGGGCTGACAGGTGGCTGCGCCCCGGAGGACGGGGAGCAGGGAGAGGGAACCCGCTGCTGGGGGGTTAGGTTTCAATGGGAATTGGGGGAGATGGAGGCTGGGCGAGAAATAGTTGGCGTGCTTGGCGTGCGGGGGGACGTCAGCCCGAGTTCCTTCTGCTACGTTGGACGCACCCGCTTAAAACTACAAAGCGGAGCTGGGTCGGGACGGGAAAGCCGCTGCCGGGCTCACGGAGCTCCGGCGGTGCTCGCCGAAGGCTCCCCCGGTTGCGCTGGCCCCCGCGGTCCCGGCGGCCGAGCGGGATGCTCCGTGCCCACGGCCCTTCGCCCGGCCGCTGTCTCCGCAGAGCTCCTCCTGTCCGGCAAACTCAGCGAGTATGGAGTGATCGTCCCCTTCAGCACCGACTGCCGGGGTCGCTTCCTGTCGCACGTGGTGTCCGGCGAGGCGGCGGCGGGGCTCGGCCAGCCCGCCTGTCCCCCGGAGCCGTCCCCGTCCCCGTCCCGCCGCCGCGTCCCCCGCAGCCCCCCGGAGGAGCCCCCCCAGCGCCGCTTGCTCTACTTCAACGTCACGGTTTTTGGGAAGGAGCTGCACCTCCGGCTGAGGCCCAACCACCGGCTGGTGCCGCCGGGAGCCGTGGCAGAGTGGCAGGAGGATTTTGAGGTGCTTTTCCGGGAACCCCTCCAGCAGCGGTGCCTTTTCACCGGTGACATCTCCGGCATGCCTGGAGCTGCCGTGGCCATCAGCAACTGCGATGGGCTGGTAAGCTGGGGGCTGGTGGGGCGCTGTGCTGGTTTTGGTTTGTTAATTTGAGATTTTGTTAATTTTGAGGTTTTCTGGTTAGTGTGCTAGTGGGTGTGGTGGGTTTTAGTGCTGGATAATCACTGGTGTACTTACCTTTTTGCTGTGAGGTAGGATTAGGAGAAAGGTAATGAGGCTCAAAACTTTTTTGGAGTATAAAGAAAAAAATTATTAACGGTAACTAAAAGAAAGAGTAATAAAAATCAGAACAAAACCTTCAGAATACTTCTCTTCTTCTCACAACATTTTCTTCTCGCTGACAGTGTAAAGAAACAAAACGTAGAATTATCACTTCCCTAAATGCCTCCCATGCAGAACCACCACAGGTGCTTTGTGTGTGCTGCCTGTGTTTTGGTGCTGTTTCTTCTTGAGAGATGAATCCTGGTGTCCTGAAACCTGAACTTTTGGCAATGATTTAGTTGTCTGTGCCATATGTTGCCCTTGAGGCCTTGACAGCAGCAGGTCCCCTTTCCCCTGGGTGTTCCCTACCTGCTCCATCAGGGAGGTCTGTGCACCAGTGTTTATTGAAAAGGCTTGGAAAAATTGCCAGTCCTGTGCCTGAAGGGCCTCCTGCCCAGATGCTGTTACCTCCATGGACTGTGCCCAGCCTCTGGGACAGGGACCCACGCTGATGGAGATGCTGTTCCATCCTTGCCCACCCCTGTTTTACCTGGGGCTGCTCCAAGAACTTTTCCTTTGTGTTTTCCACCTCTTAAATGATGCTGTGTGAGCTCGAGCACCTCCTGAAATCACTGTTAGCTGTGTCTGGCTCCCACCAAGCATCTTTTTGCAGAGGGATGTATTTTTCTTTTTTTTTTTTTTTTCCCTAATCACTCAGGGGCTCAGAGGCTCTTGGCTTTCTGAGCACAGTTCAGCATCAGTAACTCGCTGCCACAGCGCTTTAATTCCTTTAAATGGCTCTGTTACCTCATTATCCCCAGCATCTGCTCTGCCTGTGGGTTCCCTACCTTTGATACGCTTGGGGAAGCGCTTATTTTTTAATACCCTTGGCCCGTTGCCCTTCAGATTTCCTTTGAGCCAATTTAAATCTTGTTTTAGGTGCCAGAGTTTGCTGTTTTCTCCTGGTACCACTTAAACTTACTGCCGGGTTGGAAGAAATACCTTACTTTGTGCCTTTTTAAAATTTTTTTTAATATATATTTCTTTTTTAGTTGCTTTATTCTGGGAGCTCCTTAAGCCAATTTTGGCCACCAGCACAAACAATTTGGCATTCCTTTCTTTTTATACAGCGCCTGATGCTACTGTACAGGCAGAAATGATAGAGCAGCACAGCTAGAAATACACAGTATTTCGCCTACATACAGGAATTAAATTTTTTTAGCACGTAATCCACACCTTTCCAAGCATCCTTTTGGGAACGGACTGAGGCTGTGGACTTGCAGACATTTCTGCGGGACATGAGTTGTGCTGGGGCTGGCCAGTGTGGGCAGGCTTGGAAGCTTTAAAGGCATTTCCTATAGACCCAGCAAGCAGTGCCGAGTCTGGAGCAGAGCAGGGTTTGGAGCGTGCAGGTTCCCTGGCAGACCTCACTCCCTTTGGCATCACGAGCTAAAGGATGCTGGAGGCCGTTGGCAGCTGATCCCTGCCCTGCTGTGGCACAGCTCTGGGAATTTTCTTCCCCAGAGCCCGCTCTATTGTTAGTGTCAATCCCAAGCAGGCTTTAATTTAACTTTTCCAGGCTTTCCTAGGCTTTAGCCCCACGTTTTCCCATCGCAGCCCCTTGCACACCTTGTTGGTTGTTCGTTCTTTTTGCCCTTGTTCCAGCTGGGTTAGGGTGTAGCTTGTACCACAGGATGCTTTTCCATGTGGATTTATGCAGCCATATCCTGCTGCCCACGGATAAGCCCACCCTTTTAAGCCCATGTAAAGGAAGAAGTGGCTTTTCCCCCATGATAAGGATTTTTTTTCTATTTCCCGCAATAAATTTATTGCTGGGTGGCCAACAAATCAATATTCTGGCTTCCACCAGGAATTTCCAGAGCTGGTCTGGTGAAGGACACGAGGCTGAGGGGACAGGGAGGTGCTCGGCTCCTTTGCCCTTGTGATACATCCAACATCCCAGTTGGTTTCTCTTTCCCGCGGGTTTTCTGGCTGTATGGCCCTCTGGCTTAAGTGAGTGCGACATCTTCAATCTGCTCAGGATCTCAGCTTCGGAGGAGTGGGGAGATCAAGAGGATTCCCTAAAAGCAGTGAAAAGAGCTTAGGAAATGGAGCAAGAAACGGGACCAAAATCTGGTTCTAGGTGTGGATGAGAGGATGATGTTGATGACCTGTCGGAGAAGCAGCAGAGCACCTGGGAGGGATGTACACGGTCAGGAGTGTTGCTGATGGGCTGGAGGAAACTCTTCCATAAGCGAAGACCCTGGAATTGCTGTGGACTTTTGCTGGGAGTTGTCCAGGAGCTTCGGAAGGGGATTGTGGCTTTGGCGTCCCGGTATAGCGCGCGTGGGAGGCGCGGGGCCGCGCTTGGCCGCCGCTTCCTGGCCGGAGGAAGCGCTCCGGGATGCTGCGGATGAGGGCTGTGTACACAAAGAGATTAGGCCGTGTATAAACAGAGACCGAGATTATAAATAACGGGAGGGGGAGTGCAGGAGAGGAAGAAAAAAACCCCAAAACCTGAACCCAGCTCTTGAAAAAGGGAGTCCACCCAAAGTCTTTCCTAAATCCATATTTAGCCATGTAAGCGAGCCGATCCTTTTCCCAGATGCCAAAGCCGCGGCACCTTCCCTGTCGTTCTCTGCGGGCACCCACGCGTGAGAATCTGGCCTTTCATGGTTTGCAAGGGTGTCTCGTACCAGGGTGGGAAGGTGCTGTGGCCCATAACGTAATTTCAAAGCTGATCTAAGCCACCGAATTCCTGACTGCTAAAGCAGCGTTAGGCAGAAATCTCCGCCGGCGGACACGTCTCGCTGCAGTGGAGGCATCCCACATTATTCCCCGCCGGCTTTAGCAGCGTGTGGTTGACCTTGCTTCCTTCCTGCTTTGCTGGTTTGCAGGGATGGGTGAAGGATTATCGCCCACAGACACCATGTTTGTGCGCCTGGCTTTTCCCTGGGGTGATTTGCCGTAGCGCTGCAAAGTGTAGAGCCAGCGTTTTCCATCCCCGTGGCCCTGGCTTGCCTCAGATGGGTGGCAGCAGATAAGCAGAACACAAAAGCCCTCAGGAACAGTAATTGATAGGGAACGGAGGGAGAAACAGCCCCCCAAAATGATGCCCCACCGTAAAAAGGGTGGCTTGGTCTTCCAGGATTTTCCTTGCAGTTCCTGAGCTGTAGGGTTAATTTTGGGGAGGTAAAGGGTGCGAGATGTCCCTTTGGTCACATGGATCCCGCTGGCCTCAGCTGTTATATGGATATGAGGGCTTTTCTCCCAGGTGATAATCCCAAGTTCTGGCAGTGAGATGCAAACCAGGCCCTGTTTGGATTGAAACCCCAGTTAATTAATTAGTGCTGAGCGTGTCTTCATGTCCTCACTCCACCAGGAGCTACATTTGAGCTCAGGTCAGCTGGCAGAGCCTGGTCTGTAGCCACCCCAAAAACCTCTCACCTCGGCACAAAGAGCGGGGAAAAGGAGTCAAGGAAGGCAGAGTGTTGTGTTTGGTGGGCTGCAAAGCCTGTGCTGCAGAGAGGCATGAAAATAGTGATGGGGCACCTCTGGACCATGCCTGGTGTCCTCTGGATGGAAGGGGAGCGCTGTTATCCGTGGTGCCTTTTTGTCCAAATTATGTGTGAATCTTTCAGGAAAAATACATACTGTGCACGCAGCTGGATTTCCCCCTGCTGTTAGCTTCCCGGTCGAGCGCAGCAGCTTTATTAATTTTTCCACATCTCAGCTGTGTTAAGTGTCAGAATTTCCTGAATTCCTGTGGGAGTTGGAGCTTTTTACCCAGCAGTGGAGGAGGAGTTTCCTACTCAGGGTCCTGGGGGGGTTCCCCTTAGAGAGGCAGGAGTTCATCTCTCCTTTAGCCTGGGGAGGCACAGGGGAGCTGGGGAAGACACTTCACCCTCTGCGAGCTGACAGGAGTGAGTTTGGTGTATGTTTTCCCTCTTTCCAGGGGAATTGTCTTTAAAGGACCATTTTCTAGTTGGGGAGTACCTTCACTGAGAGCTGCAGACAGCATGTCATGTTAGGAAAAGCAGTGGTAATAGTCCCGCCAATTGATTTAATTCGATTTGGTATTATTAAACCAAATTAAAATCACGGGTAGGAAGCATATGGCTAATTGATCACTGAGGGTGGGATTGGACTCTTGGAAAAAGCCCAAGAAAAGCTGAGTGGAACTTTTTGGGTGGCATCTGACCTTTTCTGCTGCCTCTGTACTGTTACAACCCTCCCAAAATGCTGAAATACAACCTGAGCTGCTCCTCTTTGCGAGCAGGCAGGTTGGTGCGTGCCTCTTGCAATGATGGTTTTTTTTCGGTTGTTTTGGTTTTTTAATTTATTTTTGTGAATGCCAGGGTGACCGCTGCAGCTTCTGTTCCATTTTTTGGGCTGCTCTGATCAGGTGGACACAAAAATCCCTGCGTTATCCCCTTTGCCGTCGGTCATCCCCGGAGTCGGCGGCGCGTTGCGTCCCGCCTTTGGGAGAAAGTCTGGGCTGCTTCATTCCTTGAGCCAGATATAATTAGTCACGAGCTGTAGAGCAGCTCAAACCCAAGTGGGCTGTGGCTTGGGACCAGGCTCTTTCACGTTTTAATCCAGCCTTGCCCCGGCGCGGCGGCACGGCTTTCCTCCGGCCGCCTGACTCAGCAAGTCCCGGCTTTGGCCCTAAACCCATAAACCGGCTTTGGGGTGCCTGGTCCCGAATGAAACGCCCCGTGGCAGGGCTGGGAGGGGGTAGTGGTGTCCCAGAGGGGCCCCTCCTGGGGCAGGGGCTGCTTCTGCTCCTTCTCCTATTGTATAATAAAGAGCAATGTTTCGGAGCTGGAAATGAGGAGAATTTCCTCATGGAAGGGGTTGTGAGGCCCGGGCACAGGCTTGTGTTCCCCACCCCTGGAGGGATTAAAAAGATGTAAAAATGTGGCGCTTGGGGATGTGGTTTAGTGGTGGCCTTGGCAGCGCTGGGTCGATGGTTGGACTCGATGATCTTGGAGAGCTTTTCCAACCTGAAGGATTCTGTGATTCTGTGCCCTGCCCCATCATCATGGCCTCGCCCAACCATCACTGAACCGGACTGGTGGTTTAACTCCCTGGCTTGTTCCCTGCCTCATCACCACCACCCTGCCTGGTGGCCCTGGTTAAACCTGGCTGTGTTCTTCATCTCCTTGGCCGAGGGTGGGGGCACAATCCCTGGCTGCCCTGGTTTGACCTGGATGTGTCCTGTGGGAAGAACCTGAGATACGTGTGTCAGGCAAGGACTTGGACTCCTCAGGAAGGAGGTAAAACAAAACCAGCCAAAACCCCACTTTGCAGCGGAGTTAAGCAGGTAATGAAACCCACGTGGAGGAAATTTGGTGGAATCCAACAGAGCCAGGTTGGCCATTGCCTGATGAATCCAATGGGATGTGAACATGAAGGGGACCCAAAGAGCCAGGCGGGTTTGGAACAGCCCCAGCCGCTGTCCAAAATACATCTCTGTATATATTTTGCTTTTATTTTATTTTATTTGATGAGGACCATTCCAACACCCCAACACCCTTACGAGAACTCCAGTAGGTCCACGCTGCTGAAGGCTTTGCTCCAAGAACAGATCCAAATGTTCTGCTGGTGCTTTCCAGGCAGCTCTTCAACAGCGGGCAGCGCCGGAGGAAGGCACGCACGCGTGCACCATGGAGGGAGCTGGGAAAAATGCCGAGCTGGGGGGGCTGCCCATGGGAGAGAAGCCAAATCCTGGTGATCCTTTTCCTTGCCCGAGGTCTGAGCCGGCCGGCGCTGCGGGGTGTGAGCGCTCAGGCTGATGTAAGGGGGATTTGATGGGAGCTCGGTGTTAATTAGGAGCAGGTCGGTAGCCAGGACAACATTTCCAGCGATGTTTGCCCTGTCATTCATCTCCCCTGTGTTTGGGAGGTGGAGTTGTAATGCCTTCCAGCTTCTGCTCCAACGGGATTCCCCTGTGTTAATTCCCAAGTACTTCGTGGGGCAGAGAGAATGGTTTTCCTTTCCTTCTTCTTGTTGCAGCTCGTAGTGTCTGTGAAATGGCAGATATCCTAAAGGCACCGTGGGGCTGGAATGGGGAGGGTTCAGGGAGGCTCAGGAGTGTCTTGGGAGCCCCTTCAGCCTTGTATCTCTGAGTTCAGGGCCCAGCACAACTCATAGATGAGGCAGAACAGAGTTTTGTAGCCATATAAAGACACAAATTGAATTGCAGCCAGGTTGGGTTTTTTTTTTGTTGTTGTTGCTTGGCTTTTCCTAACTTTTTTTTTCCCATCTACAGGAGAAATTAAGGGTTGTCATAGATGAACATGGTATTAGAACCATCCTGGTGTCATGGAGTAGGATCAAAACAAGATTATTGAGGATGCCTTTCCCCTTTGTGCATGCTCTACATCAATCTTTAACGAGCATACTGAGTGTGTATGTCCCCCTACACTTATATAAAACCACACCATTTCTCCCCCCTGTTCCTTGTTTCTTTGTGGAGTCCAGGCTGGCCTGATTCGGACAGACAGCAACGAGTTTTTCATCGAGCCCCTGGAGAGGGGCCAGCAGGACACAGAGGAGCACGGGAGGGCCCACGTGGTCTATCGGCGCTCGGCCATCCGGCAGGATGGCGCCGAGCCGCGCCACGACCTCCATCCCGAAGGTAGGGGCTGCTGGAATCCTGTCTTTCCCAGCAATTGGTAATAAATATTTCATCTGGGGAGAGGATTTCTCCTTCCACGAGCCCTTGTATATCTCGCCCTGTGGCTTTAGGCTCAGTTTAACTGCTAAAGTCAAGAAGAAGGAAAGGAAATGCTGGGCTGGAGGTGCTGCAGCCTTGCTTTGGTCACCTGTGTTGTGAGAGTGTTGAGGTACTGGGAATTGTTGCCCAGAGAAGCTGTGGCTGCCCCTGGATTCCTGGAAGTGTCCAAGGCCAGGCTGGATGGGGCTTGGAGCAGCCTGGGACAGTGGAAGGTGTCCTTGCCCATGGCAGGGGCTGGAACAGGATGAGCTCTAAGGTCCCTTCCAACCCAAACCAGTCTGTGATGATTCTACAAAATGTGGCCTCAATTTGACTTTTTAACAGATCATAGAATCATTTTGTATGGAAAAAACCATTAAGGTTCTCGAGTCCAGTCATTAACATGTCTTTTAGTGCTGGTCTTCACAATTCAGAGCCATTTCCCTGCCACAGAGCGAGCTGGACCAGCAACCAGCCGGAGGTCAATATTCCATTAGAGTTAAACCTCTTACCTACTTTCCCTACTGAATTTCTACTTCTGTGGAGCGTCGCTGTGGTGTCAGGTCCCCTCAAAGGCTCTTTCTTTTCCTGCGCAGTGCCCGGCGTGCAGGTGGGTGAGCTCCCGAATTCCCTGGAGCTGATGACGGAGCGGCTGGGCGACGCGGAGCGCAAGCGGCGCCATGCCAGGAAGGATGACTACAACATCGAGGTGCTGCTGGCCGTGGATGACTCAGTGGTGCGCTTCCATGGCAAGGAGCACGTCCAGAACTACGTCCTCACCCTCATGAACATAGTAAGGCTCGGCTCTGGGGGGTGTGGATCCCACCCTTCCCTGGGTTTAGCGCTCTTCTGATGCTGCAAATCTGTGTGGAAAGAAATGGGTTTGGGAGGGGGAGCAGTGCTGCAGGAAGGGCTGTGCCTTCCCACTGCCGGCTCTGGTGTTTAGTAGCTGTGGGAATTGGAGGGATGGAAAGCAGAGCCCTTTCGTGTTCATCTCCATCACCTTCCCCTTGCCAACGGCAGGGTCTGGCGTGTTGTTGCTGTCACTGTCTGTCACCTGAGTCCTAAAGTTTCTCCTGGCTGAGAATGTTTCCTCCTCATCACTGAAGTCGCAGCAAATGCTAGAAAAGAGAATGATCATGGCTTACTTATTTAGAAATTATGTTATCTGTAATTTGTTTTGCACTGATGGTGTTCGTGATTTATGCTGAATACTATTTGTTGGTAGAAGAAATATTTTTATAGGTTTTCAGGAGATTTTTGGGAACCTGTGCACCTGGATAACCGTTCAGGATACGTTTGAAAAGGAGTTTAGAGCAGCTTTACAGTTCCTGCATCCTTCCTCACTCCAAGGCATGGGGCAGCCTGTGCTGGTTCCTTACACCCCTCTTCATTCCCTTCTAAGATAAAAACATCCATATTCCCCGAATCCTGAGAGATGTGGAAGGATCAATATTCATTCATCCAGTCATCTTGAGGGAGGTTTGCTCCTCCAGCACCTGACTGCAAATAAGGTCTATGCTCGAGGATCTCTTTCTCAAACTCTCCCAGTTTTGTTTTATTTTCCATGCTTTATTATCACCTCTATTTATTTACTTTTCTTTAAGTGTTCTTTGGCATAGTGGTGGAAAATGTTCAAAAGGCTCAACCAGCTCTGGAATGGCCAAGTTGTAAAGGTGCTTTTGGGCGCTTGGCTGTTGGTTTGGACATTATTTCTGCCACATGGCCGGCCACGGAGGAGAAATTATCAACATGTTGGGGGAGGATTTGTGGGGTTAGAGGGTGATGAGGTGAAGGACGAGTGAAGTGGCTGGTCCTGAAGAGGGAAAATGTTGCAGAAGCAAACACCTTCACGACAATGTTTTATTCTCTGGCACGTAATCCCGATGCCTGTTGTCCGATGCTCTCAGCATCACTAAAATTCACTTTCCAAACATTAAATCCTCCTGCCAGGGGGAAGCCACCAGGTTCCCATCTCTGCCCTCCGGCTCTTCCCACGTTACGGGGGTCGGAGATGATGTCATTTTTCCTTTCCGATCCCAGGGGGGGAAGGGGGGGTCGGGATGGCCAGTTTGGGCGCCCGGGGATTGTCAGCTCTAATCAAAAGGTCGGTTTTCAGGCGCATTTCATGGTTCCTACCCCGCGGACAGGACTTTTCAGGGAGTAAATATGCAGGATGCTGCGCTGGGAGAAGGGAGGACCCGCTGCCTATTCAATTAAAGGCGGCGCTGGAGACTTTAATGAGGGGGGGAAAGCCCCAGGATAATAGAGGCAACAAATACTTCCCCCCAAGTATTATTTCCTTCTATATATTCTCCCCCCCGCCCCCTTCCCCTTCTTTCTTTCTGGTTTTTAGTGCGTTTTCTTTCCAGCTTTGCCGTGACCTCCGTCCGCCTCCTCTTCCCTTGGCGCCGCCTCGTTTCCTTAGCGGCTCAGATTGCCTTAAAACACCCGATTCAGCAGAAAAAAAGAGAGTCCTGCTTTCTGGCCTGGGTGGCAGAGGGAGGGAGAGAGGAGGATGCCGGGGGGCTGGCGGGGAGGAGCCTGCCGGGACCACACAGCTGAACATTAATCCCATTAGTTGGAGGCAAAGGGAAGAAGGGTAAGAGGCTTGGCCAGCCCTCTAACGAGGAAAGGACTTAACGAGCTGGGCTGGAGTACATCAGGGAGCCAACTGGGAAAGTTTTCCTGTCTAGGAGCTCTGCTATCAAGATTTATCCCAGGGAAAGGGGGCAACGAGTTTGGAAGTAATGATAAACTCTCCTGGCTTTTCCTGAGTGCCGAGGGAGCAGTGGGACACGGATCCCTTCCCAGCGCTGCTGTAGGTAGGGTCCCGGGGCTCTTCCCAAGACACAAAACCCTTTATTAGGAGCTCTGTGTCGGCTGAAGCTTGGTGATAAATGATTTGTCACGGAGGAGGTTTTTTTTGAAAAGAAACAAACCCCGCAGCCCTTATTTCATTGCCAGAAATGTGGATGCTTTTCAGCGAAGGGCGCTGTGTCCATCCCGGGGAGCTGCCATGAGGATGACTGCTCCTTTTGTGCACCTAAGAGCTTCCCTGCAGGCAGGCTGCCTTCCCTGCTAGCTCCCAGCCTGCATTCCCAGCCTGCCCTTCCCTTCTTGGCTCAGATGCTGCCCAGGAATTTGGGGTCAGGTTGGAGTGAGTGGGAAAGGCACAGCTCCCCCTCTGCCATCAGTTGCTGAGTGTATCTCTGCTCTGAGCTGAGCTTTGCTGTGTCCACCTACCCAAAACTGCTCTGTTGGACTCTTGGGATGAATATTTGGTGATGTGGTGGCTCTGGAAAGCCATTCCGCTCTCTTGCTTGCTGCCTGTGGCAGGGGTTGTGATGTTACAGAAGGAAAATTGGGATCCCCCAGCCATGGTGGCTGCTGAGATCAAGGGCTGGGAACCAGGAAGGGATCCAGCACCTTGGAAAAGGAAGAGGAGAGGAAATATTCAGTGCTCAGCTCTGCTTTCCAGTCTCTTGCCTTCAGGGAGTTGGACTTCTTGGTTTTCTCCACCAGACTTCCCACTGCTCATCCCTGATCCTCTCAGGTCTGGGGGTGGCTCCACTCGGAGGGGAGAAGCCAGGCTGTGTTAAACCTGGCCCTGGCCTCAACTGGGCTCCTGGGCTTTTGTCCTTTATTGCCCATGATTTGGTTAAGGATGCAAAGGTTCTTGGTGTTTTCCCATTGTTTCGGGTTACTGTGGAAACCCCATGAGTCAGAGCCCTCTCCAGGCTGGGACTTGCCTGGCTCCAGCTGAAATTATTGTTCCCAAGGGCAGAGCAACA
Organism: Motacilla alba alba; assembly: GCF_015832195.1. Classification (NCBI taxonomy): domain Eukaryota; kingdom Metazoa; phylum Chordata; class Aves; order Passeriformes; family Motacillidae; genus Motacilla; species Motacilla alba. The sequence goes on from NC_052021.1 coordinate 3,462,260, forward strand.
AAGAGTGCTACTGAGACCCCACAGAAGAGGAATAAAAATTAAACCTTCAGCTTTAATTTTAATCTGTGTATGTTCTTTTCTTAGGTGGAGGGTTTATGAGCCACTTCCTTGGTAACTGATAATAACAAAAATACCTCTGATGTTTCTCATGTGTCCATGCACTTTTCCTTACCCTCTGTATAGGCTTACATGTTTGTAGCTATTTTTTTGGGACAACATGCCTTGTTCTGTGGAGAGCTCTGATCAAATCTAGTCTTGCCCTGCAGATCAATTCTCCCTTCCTCTGTTCCTCTCCACAGATAATGTGGGTCAGCCCTCACAGAGGTGACATTATGCAAGCCCAAAAATGTGGTGAGGGGGACTTTCCCCTCCCTTCCTAACCCCCCAGCCCCAGCAAAGAGGCTCAGGCTGAGTCCACCAGCATGAAAACCGAGCGAGGGGATAAAAGAAAGGAGTTTAAAGATGACTTGGCTGTTCCGAGCAAGCGATCCCGGCGTTTTGAAATGTCAGCTATTCTGCTGCTTTGGCAAATTCTTCTCGTGTCTCTCCCTTTGTTTTCCTTCCCTGAAGAACAGCGAGGTCTAGACCTCGCTGCCAGTGCGGTTTTGCTGTCGGGATCTCGCGTCTGGGGCTGCAGACTCGGGGCTGGCCAGGGGTTTGCAGGGATTTGGGGAGGCAGCCTGCCCTGCTCTGGGGCTGTGATGTTCCTGTCGCTGTAAAGCAATGCCACGGCCTCCTCGGTGTTGCAGGGTTTGGGGGCAGTCCTGTGGGGTGGCTGTTCCTGCTGCTTTGCCCCTAACTCACAGCGAGCCTTAAGGGCTGGGCTGTTTATAGGTGGGAAAATTCCATTTCAAATGAAAGAGGAGAGCACTTCTTGCCAGGTGGCAGTGTGAAACAGGCTGAGCATGGATGAGAGGGATAAGAAGATCTTTATCCCATGACTTCAGGGATATGGGATATAAAAATTGGTATTTTTTTACTGGAGCCCTTTGCTGAACAGCTGTTTTTGGGGGAAGGGGTTTCTCTGAAGACACTGTCTTGCTTAATGGCATCTGCAAAGGGCAGGGGGAGTTGTGCCAAGCCTGCAAACTGCTGTCCAGGTGAATTCCCATTTCCAAGGTGATGCTTGGCCACTCCAGCTCCATCCTCACTTCTTCCACAGGCACTGGAGCACCTGGGGGAAGCTGGCCCTGCAGGTGTGTTCCCCCTGCCCCAAAATTTGGGGCCTGCAGGGTGGCAGCCCTTGCAGCAGCCAGCACTAAGCCCTTTTGATATGATTCATCCCCCCCCAATCAATTATTTATATCTGGCTGTGAAGGGAAGTCTGTAGCCTTGGGCAGTCTGGTTCCGCATCTGCTTTCTGAATTAACCCTAAAGGTCGCTGCCGAGCTGGTATCTGTTAGGTGCAGATCCCTGCCTAAACCCTGGACTAAACAGGGGCTGGGCTTTAGGTTAACTCTCCATTTCAGAGGCTGAAATGGAGTACCAGACTGAGGGAGTACGAGCTGGAGGAGGGTGGGATTTAGCCCTGCTTTAAAAGGAAGATTTATGGAATTAAATCCCGTCTTGGAATAACACAGCAGGATCTACTGAGCATCCTGCCAAAATGTCCTGTGCAGCTGGGAAGGGAGAGGTCTGTGCTGCTCCACGTGATGCTCCCAGTCACAGCATGGTCAGGTCGTGGCTGGCAGAGAGGTCCCTAAGGCAGGAACGTGGCTCATCCTGATGGATTGAGGGGTCCTCAGGAGCGGGCAGCAAGCAGCAGAGCGCTGGTGGACGACCATAGAATCCTAAAATCATGGAATGGTTTGGAAGGGAGATGAAAGCTCATCCCATTCCTACTCCCTGCCATGAGCAGGGACACCTTCCACCATCCCAGCTTGGTCCAAGCCAAATCAAACCTGACCTGGAACACTTCCAGGGATGGAGCAGCCACAGCTTCTCTGGGCAGCCCCTGCCAGGGCCTCACTTCCCTCAGTTCCTTCCCAATATCCCATCTAACCCTACCCTCTCTCAGTTTGGAGCTCCAGCTCCTGACAGCTGCTGGGGGTGAAGGAAAAGGCGCGAAGATTTGGGAGAGTGAGGGAAATGGTTGTGTTTCCTGTCCTGTTCCCCACACCACCCCCCAGCTCCAGCTCTGCATCTCTTCAAGCATGGCTTCAGTTTCTCCCTCTCTCCCCGCTTTCCCACCCTGCCCTATTACCAATATTTTTGTAAGGGATCAAACTTAGGACACGGGATTTTTCTGGGATGCCAAAGCCTCCTATGTGCTAAAACCCAGCCTGACATCCCTGGGGAGTTGCAGCTCCGTGCTGGGCTGGATCCTTCACACCTCAGTGGGTCTGGAGGCCTGAGTAATGTTTGCAGCTGCAACACTGTGTGACCTTGCACCCTTCCGTGCACATCCCCAAAAAAACAGGGTTGGGATCAGAAAAAATCCATCATATTCTCATTATTCTTACAAAGGGGGGAGGGTGAAGGAAAGTAGGGATGAGCTGAGGGTGGATTGACCAGCATTATCTTTCCACACTGATGGATAAAATACCCCGTGGCTCTTGCAGCTTCTGCATCCAAAGGGATGCGTTAATGGGGACGGACTGGCAGTTTATTGATTAATTTTAATTTTTTATCATCGATTTTGCCGCATTCAAGGCTCAGGATCTGCATTACCTCTCTGCATGGCTCGGGGGCACCCCATGGGAGTATTGGTTGTCATGGGGAAAAGGCTAACACTGGGTTTTTGGGTTCAAAAATGGCCTCAGTGGGTATTTCAAATGGAATCCCAGGCTGGAAAATGGGGGGCTTGTAAAACACTGGGGAGTGGCTGCCATGGAGTAGTAAAAGGGTAGTTGTCACCCGACCCTTGATGTAAAATTGAAAAACTCCAAAGAAATGGAGGAAAAAATAGAAAAGATCCATAAATCTGACTTTATAATAGAAAAGATCCATAAATCTGACCTTCATCTAGTCTGGAAGGCTATGATGGAGCTGAGGCAAATTAGTTGCCCCTTGGACAAAGCTGAAAAAGTATATTTTAATTAAAACATTAATTCTAGTCAATATTAAAAATTGTCTTAATTCAGTCTCCTCGACTTCTGCCAATTTGTGAACCCCAATTTGTGGAACTGTTCATTTGAGAGGCCTTTTGGGAAAAATAAATCCCCATTCTCAAGAATCAGGGTGTTTTTCTTCCCTGGGCTGTGTTTTCCCACATGCTTTGCAGGAGGTGCAGGGTCTCACGTGGGTCTGTGGTTGCCCACTCCGTGCCTCTCTCCATGTCACTGGGCTCAGCTCTCAGGGACATTTCCCCTCTGGGTGGGGAAACGTCTCTGGTAGCATTTGGGAGTAGAATTTGTTTATTCATCCTGGAAACGCAGAAGGAAGAGGTTGTAGCTGGTTATTTCCTTTGCAAGGTCATTTTTAATAGCCAAGGATGGTACAAATCTCATTGAGTCATGAGCCCTCCCTGTTCTCTTCATTGTGTTGCCTTCTCCTGGGATTTCTGGAGCCATAGGTCAGGCTTGACTCAACTGAGGAAAGCCCTGGCTTTGGGGAGAGGCAAAGGATTGTATCAAAAAGCCGTTTTTCCTTTGGATGCTGGAGTCTGGAGCATTTCCATCGCTCTGAGGGATTCATATTCCAAAGGGGCAACAGCTCATTGAGAAATGCGGTGGAGGAAACGCAGCCCTTGATGGAAATGGGTGATGTCATTGACCATCTGAGCCATTCCTGGGGAAATTTTGGTTTATTCCAGCTTGGCTTTTTGGCTTTGTGCTTGTTACACGTGGGAAAATGGGAAAAAAAACCCCTCCCCACAGTGGGAGGAGGGGGATGACATCTTTGCACCTGGTCTTGGAAAGACTGGAAGGGTGTGGAACGCGGGGGCGTGGAGGACAGGAGGGGCTTGAGAGCTGGGGTGGCCTTAACTTCTTCCCTGTTGGGTTTCCCTCCCTTCCTCAGGTGGATGAAATTTATCACGACGAGTCGCTGGGCGTGCACATCAACATCGTGCTGGTCAGGATGATCATGGTGGGATATCGCCAGGTAAATCCAGCGCTCGGCCGCGCCAGCAGGAGATGCTCTAATGTTTATGTAGCACTTAGGTAAGCCTGGCCTTGGGAAAACGTGGCACTTGTCGGAGCCCAGATGACAACTGAGCTGAGCAGGGGTGAATTTGAACCTTCCTTAGCCTGGTTTTTGGGGGCTGGGGGCCTGGATAGCCCCCCGGCCTACGAGGCTCCCAGGGAGGTGTTGTGTGGGTGGCTGCGATCCGCTGTTACGTGCTTGCTCTGGGATGTGGGGAAAACCACAGAGGCTTCCTCAGAGCTCTGTAGGTGATGGGTAAAGGTGGCTTCCCATGCTGAGAGGAGCTGGACATTAGTGAGGAGAAGCTGAGGTGGGGATCTCCTTGACTCATCTCCCTGGCTGTCCTGTAGCTCTCGTGTGGCTTGGGCATGGCCAGGAAAAGCGTGGGAAGGTTTCCTGAGAAGTTTTTGTGTGATTTCTCAGGCTGCACTTATTTTTTGAGGCTTGTTCAAGCACAGCAGCCAGATTTTTCTTTAAAACAATGTGATTTTCTGTACTTCTTTGGGGCAAGCCCCTCTCCCACAGGAAGTGTTTTAGCAAGGGTGTTAATGACTCAACACAGTGATGTCTCTGTGTGTGATCTGCAAATAAGGCTGGTTAGGTCTTGGAAAAAAACTTCCTTATTATAGAAATATGCTTGGCTGGCAGAAACCCAACACATTCTGGAGATCCAGGGATGGTTCTGAGGAGCAGGGATAAGGATGGAGGCTGGCCCATTTTTTGGAGGCTTCCATGGGACCAGGAACACCATCTCTAGCTGAGAAAGCCAGCAATCCATTTGGCTTCGCCCCAGTGACGTTTGTGCTCTGGGCTGGAGGTTGATCTGAGGAGGGGAAGGGATTTGGAGCTGTGGTGATACAGTGGGATGGGAGCTGCCAGGCTGTGTTAGGGATGATTTATCCTCCCCAAAGCCAGCTCTGGAGGCAGTTGCTTTATCCAGCTACGTCACTTCTCAGGTTCAGGGGATGATGTAGAAAATAAGGAGTGGATACTTGAATCCAGGAGAGATCTCAGCTCACTGTTTGAATCTGGTGCTTCCCGTGCGAGTCCTCCTGCAGCTTTGTCTTAGTTTGGAAGGACAGGTGTCTGCTAAGGAAGGCAGGAGCCTCCCCTGCAATGGAAAATGCAAACCCCCTCCCTCCGAATTGCTATAAATTTGAAATTAAGGAGGGCTCTCAGGCAAAGATATGGGAGCAGGAATAACAATTCTTTATTAGGGAAGAAAATAAAAAATAAAATAAACAATGCAGTAAACCAAAACAACACTGGCAGAGTCAGAACACAGCCTGACACCCTGTGGGTCAGGGTGCTGGTGGCAGTCCCATTGGAAGTGTGGCTGCAGCCCTCCTGGAGTGTCAGGTGTGGTTCTGCTGGAGCAGGGATCCTGTAGATGGGTGTAGTCTTCCTCTGAAGATCCAGTGGAAGAGGCAGCTGCTGTTCCTCTGGGAATCCAGTGGAGAAGCCGTGCTGGTGTTCCAGAATCTCAGATTATATCCGGGTAGGAATGCTCAGCTCCTCCCTCTGGGCTCACATCTCCCAGTGGGATGCTGTAGCTCTTATCAGCCATGCAGTGACACTCAATAGCCTCTTATCAGCAGACGTCACCCCGGAGGGAGGAGTGGGTGTGGAGGAGATGAGGAAAACTGCCCAATTAACAGACGACAACTGCCATACAGATGGCAAACAGAATACAATTCGCTTGGCAATCCAGGACAAGCTTCTTCTCTCCCACTTGGGATAGCACCTCCTTGGCTCCCAGGGGAAGGGCAGCACCCGTTCCTGCTCTCCCCAGCGGTGGGTTTTCCCTTCTGCCCGCAGTCGGTGAGCCTGATCGAGCGGGGCAATCCGTCGCGGAGCCTGGAGCAGGTGTGCCGCTGGGCGCACTCGCAGCAGCGCTCCGACCCGCAGCACGCCGAGTACCACGACCACGCCGTCTTCCTCACCAGGCAAGATTTTGGGCCCGCAGGTATGCAAGGTACTGTATTTGTCTCGATCAGGTATGTGCAGTTTGCTGGGGGGAAAAGCCAGCGAGGGGTGAGAGGATTTTCTTGCAAGCACAGTCTGTTTCTTGGCCAGCGAGGTCCAGAAAAAGGTTATAAAAATCGGTATTTTTTTTCCTTCACTTGATGAAGAAGAGAGAGACAGAGAATTAATCCAGAGCATCAACCTGAATGGATAAAATATATTTATTTATTTATTTATTTATTTATTCTCCTGCTCTTTGATTTCATTTACCAGTCCCCTCCTTGGCGCAAAATGCCTTAAAAATATAAAAATAAGATAAAAAAAGATGAAATACTGCAGGAAGCCCCATGGGGACAATCAATTTATTCTGTCCTGTGGAGGACCTTTAAAACCTGTTTTTATATGGATTTATTTCTTGGACATGGGAGCATTCAATAAACCAAAGAGGAAGTTTTACTGCAGGAATCTCTGACCCTCTTGGTGCAGAGATTGTGCTGGTGTGCTCTGAGAAGTTGGAGGCCTTGCTAATAACAATTTTCAGGAAAATCTTCTGATGTGTCATGGCTCCGTTAGGAAAACAGGTGCTTTGGTGTTACCAGGAGAGGTGACTTGTCCCAGTTCTGAGCCTGCTGCTTCCAAATTCCCATCTCCTCCTTTCCATGCTGCTGCCCAGGTCTGGATTTCCATCAGGAGGCTCCATTTGATGCCGTGGATGGGGTGGGTATTGTCACCCTGATCTGTAGCACAGGTCCTCCTGGTTTGCGCAGGAGGAAGGAGAGGTAGAGAAGGAAACCTGTCCTAACTTGGATGACTTCCCTGAAAAGGATCCCCCCCAGCAGGAGATGAACCTCAGGAGATATCCAGCTGGAAACCCTCCTGAGTGTGGTCCTGTGGCCACCAAGTGGCAGACCTTGGGTTGTGCCAAGCTGGTGGCCTGCCCTGGTCTCCTTGTCCAGAGTCACACGGGTGCAATACCAGCTTTTGTTTCGTTTTTCTAGACCCTTCCTGGCAAAGTGACTGTGTCCAAAGGCATTGTGAGAGGACCTTTTTTGGCAGAAGGGGGAGACTCCCCAGGCTGCCCCTCGGTGGGAAGGAGTCGTGAGATCGATGGAGTAGCCCTGCTCTAGGGGTGCTTCTTCCAGCAGCTCCTTCTCCTTTTCCCGGCGGATCTGGCTCTCTGCTTGTCACACATCTCCAGGACTTTCTGCAGAATCCCCGTGTCCTTGCCTGGCTGTGCTGCATGGCACAAGGAGCTCCTCATCCACTGGGAATTTCCCTCTGATTGGGCTGCTGGAATAGTAACACATGCTTGCTTTTGCCTCTTTTCCCCCAAACAAAGTCCTTGTGGACCCCCAACACCCTGTTAAGCTTGGGGATGCGTGGAATGAAGGACCAGAGTGTGGCACCAGATTATCCCAAATAATGCCCTTTGAAGAGAAAAGCAGTGGACAGATGGGCTGTAAATTATTAATTGATGCTGTAGAGGTCTTCTCCCTCTGTAGTAGGTAACATAGAGGGGTTTCCTGGCCTGAGCTGAAGGATGCTTGTGCTCAGAGTTGAATATTTTCGAGGTAGTTGCTTCTCACCATCATTCTCCTATGGAGAACCTTTTCTACTCCTTCCAATTCTTACTGGAGTTTTCCTTACAAAAAACTGCCTTTGTGAGCATCCACCTTTTCACCTTCCTTTGTCCCATCTCCCATCCACAGCTTCTTTAGTTGGGAATTCGTCCAGTTTTCATCCTAGACAAAATAAATTTGCCTTCCCCTTGTAGAGAAAGCTTCCCACAACTTTATTCTTTCTTGTGGAAAATTTCATGGGGGTAAAAAAAAATATTTTCAAATTATTTATCCAGGGCTTGATTTGTTTAAACCCCATTCTGGGAGTGACTTGGTGTGGATCAAGTATCCCACCAGGATGGGGGGCTCTGTGGACCCCGTGGTTTGGCCAGGGTGGGTGTAGGGATGTGCATCTCCCTCAGCTCACCAGCACCCCTCTCCAGCTACTGCCCACTCCTGGCTGACTGAGCTCTCCCCTTCCAGCATCCCAGTCCCCAGGACACAGTTATCCAGCATGGTCCTGCCCTGCTTTTGCCTCTCTGACCTTTAAGCCCTTCCTTCGCTAACTCCCTTGATGCCAAAAAGGGTCAGCTTTCAAAAAAACAACACACGTAAAAAAACTTGGGGGAGTAAATTCCGGAGTGTGCCAACAAGTTAATTGAATTGGGCAGAAATAAGAAGAAAAAGAAAGGAAAAGTGACCAAAATGGAGGCGATGTGTTGCTGCCTGGGCGGGGGAAGATTCCTCTGCCCACAGCTGCCCCACTGCACTGCACTTGATCGAGGGCTGGGGTCCTGGGGCCGGGGCGGGTGCATGTGCGGGTGCGCCCCGTGGGGAGCAGGGCTGTGGTTTTGGCAGGGCTCTGGGGAGAGCCTCATGCCTTTTCTTCTCTCTCTTTTTCCTTCTTTGTTTGTTTGAAATGAAGAAGAATGCGGGGGATGCCATTCCTGGGCTGGGAGGCGGTGGCCACCCGCGCTGGCAGGCTGTTGTGGGTGCTGCTTCTGCCCTCCAGCCTGCCCAGGTGTGTTGGCACAAGGGCACAGTGGTGCCAGCGAGCCCCACAGCAACCTCTGCTGGCTTTTGGCTCCCACTGGTGAGCCGGTCCTTGGGCTGCCATCCAAGTGACCTGGGCAGCCCCTCCTCCTCATCGCCTTCCCCTCTGCTTTCTCTTCTCTTGCAGTGAAGCCAGGTTATGCGGTTGTGGGTTTGGTTTTTTTTTTTCTTAATTTTTCATTTTTTCCCCTCCTCTCTCAAAGGTTTTCTCTCTCCTCTCCTCCTCCTCTGTCCTTCCCTCCTGTCTTTGCCCCAGGCTACGCTCCGGTGACGGGGATGTGCCACCCTCTCCGCAGCTGCACCCTCAACCACGAGGACGGCTTCTCCTCGGCCTTCGTGGTGGCCCACGAGACCGGGCACGTGTAAGTCGCGGGGGCAGAGCTGCCTGTGGTGCTGCCCCTCCCTTGGCAAAGGGGGCTTGCTGCTGCTGCTGCTGCTGCAGCTGTGAATCCCTTGGGATCTTCCCGCCAGGTTGGGCATGGAGCACGACGGCCAGGGCAACCGCTGCGCCGATGAGACCAGCATGGGGAGCATCATGGCGCCGCTGGTGCAGGCCGCCTTCCACCGCTACCACTGGTCCCGCTGCAGCAAACAGGAGCTCAACCGCTACATCCAGTACGCCCCTTCCAGCTGGGAGGGCATGTCCTCCCTTCAGACCCCCACTGGTGGCTTTTGGGACACAAAGGTGCTCCCAGGGCTGGAGCGCCTCTGGAGACAGGCGGGAAGAGCTGGGGGTGTTTGGGGTGGAGAACAGGGAGACCTTGGAGCCTCTTCCGGTGCCTAAAAGGGTTCCAAGAGAGCTGGAGAGGGACTTTGGACAAGGGGGAATGGCTTCCCACTGACAGAGAGTAGGGTTAGACGGGATATTAGGAAAAAGTTCTTTCCTGGGAGGGTGGGCAAGCCCTGGCACAGATTTCCCAGAGATGCTGTGGCTGCCCCTGGATCCCTGGAAGTTTCCAAGGCCAGGCTTAGTGGGGCTTGGAGCACCTTGCGATAGTGGAAAATGTCCCTGCCCATGGCAGGGGGGTGGAACTCTATGGCCTTGAAGGACCATTCCAATCCAAGCCATTCTGGGATTCCATGATAATTCCAATTTCTCAGTAGCTGAATTTGGAGAGTGGCCTGGAGCTGAGGGATGGGGTGATGGGAGGAAATCCTCTGTCTGACTCTGCAGCTCCTACGACTGCCTCCTGGATGACCCCTTTGAGCACCAGTGGCCCACGTTACCTGAGCTGCCAGGAATTAATTATTCCATGGACGAGCAGTGCCGCTTCGACTTCGGCGTGGGCTACAAGACCTGCACGGCGGTGAGTAGGGGCTGTATGGCCACGCTGTCCCCCCTCCCCGGGGTCCCCAGCCTGCCCGGCTGCCCCCGGCCTGCTGGTACTCGCCGCTGCTGTCCCAGCCCAGCTCCTCTGTGCTCCCCAGTTCCGCACCTTCGACCCCTGCAAGCAGCTGTGGTGCAGCCACCCGGACAACCCCTACTTCTGCAAGACCAAGAAGGGGCCGCCCTTGGATGGCACCGAGTGCTCTCCTGGCAAGGTAGGGGCTGGTCCTGCTTCCTGTGGGAGGGATGTGTCCGAGGGCACGACGAAGAGCACCTTCTTCCCGTGCTGTACCCTTTCTGTAGTGCTGTGGGTGCAGGAGGGCTCTCCACTGGTGCTGAGCGCTTTGGAAGAGGTCTGGAACTCATTCCTTCTCCTCCCTTCCAGTGGTGCTTCAAGGGCCACTGCATCTGGAAGACGTCGGAGCAGCCTTACAGCCAGGATGGCAGCTGGAGCTCCTGGTCCAAGTTTGGCTCGTGCTCCAGGACCTGCGGGGGAGGCGTGCGATCCCGCAGCCGGAGCTGCGACGACCCGCCGTACGTCTGGGTTCTGCCTCCCTCCCTTTTCCCAGCTGGAAGTGGCTGCGAGCCAGGGGTTCCTGGCTGTTCCCCTTGTTGGCAGGGATGGGGACATCTGCTCCTGCAGGAGCTGTGCTATTGTAATTGCGGGGTGCCCTGATGAAGGAAGGAATGATGAATCTGACTCCATGCTCTCAGAAGGCTGATTTATTATTTTATGGTCTATATTATATTAAAGAATGCTGTACTAAACTATAGTAAAGAATACAGAAAGGATACAGACAGAAAGCTAAAAAGATAATAATGAAAACTCCTGACTCTCTCTCCAGAGTCCGACATAGCTTGACACCAATTGGCCAATGAGTCAAAACAATTCACATGAAACCAATGGAGCAATCACCTGTTGGATGAACAATCTCCAAACACATTCCAGATGAGCAAAACACAGGAGAAGCAACAAGATAATTATTGTTTTCCTTTTTCTCTGAGGCTTCTCAGCTTCCTAGGAAAAAAATCCTGGGCAAAGGGATTTTTCCAGAAAACATGAAAGCCACACTGTGCCGTGTGTTCAGGCACTGAGCTGTGCTGGGGTTGAACCCCATCCCCTCTCCAGCACTCTCACAAGCCACTGGGTTTGTTTTCCAGCCCAGCATACGGAGGGCGCCAGTGCCCGGGAGCCACCTACGAGTACCAGGTGTGCAATGCTGAGGAGTGCCCGGGGCCCTACCAGGATTTCCGTGCCCAGCAGTGCTCCAAGCGCAACTCCTACTACACCCACCAGAACAGCAAACATTCCTGGCTTCCCTACGAGCATCATGACGGTGAGCGGTGGCGGGTCCTGGCAAAGGAGCAGTGGCCACATTCCTCCAGAGGACTCTGCCCTGGTGGCCATCGGCCTGGGGTGGGGACTGTGCCAGCTGCACAGATGTTGGGCGGTGGGGAGCTCCTGGGCTGGAAACTGTTGTGCAATAATCCGACATCAGGCAGCCAGCTTTTTAAAATCACAGAATCACTGAGTGGTTTGGGTTGGAAGGGACCTTAGCGATGATCTCATTCCAACCCTGCAGCCGAGGGCAGGGACACCTTCCACAGGTTACTCACAGTTGGAAGAACACTTCCAGGGATCCAGGGGCAGCCACAGCTTCTCTGGGCACCCTGTGCCAGGGCCTCCCCACCCTCACAATACAGAATTTCTTCCCAATCTAACCCCATCTAACCCTCCTTCTGTCAGTTTGAAGCCATTCTCCCTTGTCCTGTCATGCCTTTCTCCTTGTCCAAAGGCTCTCTCCAGCTTTCTTGGATCCCCTTCAGGTGCTGGAAGGGGCTCTAAGTTCTCCCTGGAGCTTTCTGTTTTCCAGGCCGAACACCCCCAGCTCTCCCAGCCTGTTTCCAGAGCAGAGCTGCCTGTTGCATTACAGCCTCATGTAGTATGTCCTGTCCTTCCCTTAATTTCCTCAGTGTACCAGGCAAAAGTGCAGGCTCCTGAGCTGCAAATGGCCTTGGGAGATCATCCACTTGAATATCCTGGCCTTTGGAATTGTGGCTGTGCTCAGGGGTACAAGCTGAGATGAGTTTCTGCCTTCACTCACCCTAGTGAATTTCCACAACTCCTTTTTCCCCTCCGCTTCTCTTTTTCTCCCCCTTCCCTTTTCCTTTGCCACAGATGCTCAGAAGTGTGAGCTGATCTGCCAGTCTGAGGGCACGGGAGACGTGGTGTTCATGAACCAGGTCGTTCACGACGGGACCCGCTGCAGCTACCGAGACCCCTACAGCGTCTGCGTCCGGGGAGAGTGCCTGGTGAGGAGCTCTCGTGGGGCTGTCCCTGCCCTTTCCCTGGCCAGGAGAGAGCTCAGCCCCTTGGGAGCACGGGTCTTTGTCCCTGGGACCAAGCCACGTGCAGCAAAGGGGATGGCAGAGCAATGGGCTGGGCTGCGGGGCTGTAACCCTGGGCTGGGCTGCAGGGCTGCAATCCCAGGCTGGGCCTCAGGCATGTAACCCCAGGCTCGTCCTCTCGTCCCCTGGGTGCCAGCATGTCGGCTGTGACAAGGAGGTTGGCTCCCTGAAGCAGGATGACAAGTGTGGGGTCTGCGGGGGGGACAATTCCCACTGCCGGACGGTGAAGGGCACGTTGGCCAAGACCCCCAAGCAGCCAGGTGAGAGGGCTGGGTGGGCTTGGAAGCAGATTCACGAGCTGGATTCATGTGTCCAGTTGGAAGAAACCTGCTCTTTGTCTTCCCTCCATCCTTCTTCCTTCCCTATCAGGTGTTTTGAAGATGTTTGAGATCCCAGCTGGAGCAAGGCACCTTCAGATAGAAGAGATGGAGCCAGCATCCCACAGCATCGGTGAGCACGCCCTAGTGCACCTCTCCCTTCACCCTTTCTCAACCCTTTTCTCAAAATTCCCATCAAAGAGGGTCTTGTTTAGGTCATTCCCATCCTCCAAAGCGAGTGACCAGAGGGAATGATATGAAAAGTATCTCCCTTCTCCTCCAGCTGTTAAGAATCAAGCCACGGGGAACTTCATCCTGAATGCCAAGGGCCAAGAAGCCAAAAGCCAGGTGTTCATTGAGATGGGCTTGGAGTGGGAATACACTGTGGAACAAGGCAAGGAGAGCCTGAAAACCAGCGGTCCCCTGCACGAGGCCATCAGTGTTTTGGTAAGCCTGGCTGGCACGTGCTCTGGGGGGCTTGGGGACGACTGTCACAGGCAGGGGAGGTGGTCTGAGGTGTGATGTGGCAGGTGATGGAAGGATGTGGGTAGAGGAACAGGACATGTCCATGAATCCAGGGAACGAGCCAGCCAAAAGCAAGGGGTGACAAGCTGCGTGAGGGAACGGCACATGGTGCTCGGGCACGTGCCTTTGAGTCCAGCTGCATTTTGCTCTGCAGCAATTGCTTATGGCTCCAAATCCCATTTTGGTTATGCTGGTATGTGGGGAATTAGAGGCTGGGTTCCCTGGACATGTGGGGAATGGCAGGTCTGTGCTCCCATCCATCCCTGTGTCCCAGTTTCGGGCATAAGCTGCCTTGCCACGTGGTCCCTTTCCCATGGCATCATTCTTCCCCCTCTCTGCTCCCTCTGTGCCTGCAGGTCGTGCCTCAGGAGGAGGAGGCGAGGAGCAGCCTCATGTACAGGTACATCATCCACGAAGACCTGCTGCCCATGATTGGAAATAACAATGTCCTGCTGGAGGAGATGGATTCCTACGAGTGGGCCCTCAAGAGCTGGTCCCAGTGCTCCAAGGCGTGTGGAGGAGGTAACTTCCTCTTCACAACAGCCTGCAGGGCATGCTTGGGGGGTGCTTGGGTATGGTAGAGGGTGTGTGAGCCCCTTGGGGCATCTCTGGCATGGAGAAATTGTTGCAAAGCAGTTCAAGTGAACACTTTAGCCGGATTTCTTACAGAAACAGGCTTGCGTGACTCTGTGTGTGTGTACCTTTGTCTGTCTGTCCATGGACTTGCCAGGAGTTTTGAATTCCTTGGCTGTTTTTAACTGGATTTGAGCCGAGAAACAGTGATTTTGAAGATGACCACTCCACTACTAAAGTTTGCACAGAATTAGGTGTGAGGTTTGCTGGTGAAAGCTTTTTTTCCCTTCGGCCACTGGGGTCTGACCCTCAGATCGTGGGGAGCACCTTGTGCTTGGGGAATCGGAGTGCTTTGGGTTGGAAGGAACCCTTAAAGGCCTCCTGGTCCAGGCCCCTGCCATGGGCTGGGACACTTTCCACGAGCTGTCTGCACTCCACAGCAACCTGGGGACCCCGGGGGTGGGTCCAGCAGCCACACGAGCATCCTCAGCAAACCTTGGGTCCCACCTGAGTGGTGCCATCTCAGAGCACATATCCCAGCAGGGATGCAGGAGAAGGATCTGGAGGGAACCTGGAGGGACCCCCACACCCATCACCTCACTGCCCACACTCTGCCCCCTCAGGCATCCAGTACACCAAGTACGGCTGCCGTCGGAAAAGCGACAACCGGATGGTGCATAGGAACTTCTGTGACAACGGCAAGAAGCCAAAGCCAATCCGGAGGCGCTGTAACCTCCAGGAGTGCTCCCAGCCCATGTAAGTCCTCTCTGCGTGGCCCAGGGTGCTCCCATTCCTCGTGGGGGCAGTTTGGGGTTGGATTGGGAGCGTTTCCAGCCGCTTCCCAGCATAAGCATCTCCTCAAACGCCTTCTCCTTGTCCGCCTTCCCCCCTGGCAGGTGGGTGGCTGAGGAGTGGGGCGCCTGCAGCCGCTCCTGCGGGAAGCTGGGGGTGCAGGCGCGGGCGGTGCAGTGCATGCAGCGCCTGCAGGACGGCACCAACCGCACCCTGCACACCAAGTACTGCCCCGGGCAGCGCCCCGAGACGCGCCGGCCCTGCGGCCGCCTGCCCTGCCCCGCACAGTGGAGGACAGGAGCCTGGTCCGAGGTGAGGAAGCCCCTGGAAGGAGGGTACGGGAGGTGGGTGTGAAGGTCAGGTGCTTATGGGGGTCAGGGAGTGAAATCCTAGACTGGTTTGGTTCAAAAGGAGCTGTAAAGGTCATCTAGCCCAGCCCCCCTGCCGTGGAAGGGACATTTTCCATTAGACCAGGTCAGAGTCCCATCAGGCTGGCCTTGGTGGAGATAAGGGTACAAGAGACAGTGATGTTTTCACAGAATCCTGGAATGGTTTGGGTTGGAAGGGACCTTAAAGCCTATCTCATCCCAACCCCTTCCTTTGGTCATGTCACCTTCTGCTAGACCAGGTTGCTCCAAGCCTGGCTTTGAAAACTTCCACGGATAAGGGTACAAGGAAAAATGAGAGTGGGGAGAGCATCCCTGTGCAGAGAGTGTGGGGGTTTGGGAGACAGGGAGGGAAACCCCCCATCAGAGAGCAAAATCCACCTGAGGAACAGTCACCACCACATCCTGGGGGACTGGGGGGGTGTGGGGGCTGTCTCCAGGCTGTTGCTGACTGTCTGTCTGTCTGTCTGTCTGGACACAGTGCTCGGTGACTTGCGGGGAAGGCGTCCAGCAGCGGCAGGTGGTGTGCAAGGGCAGTGACAGCGGCGCGCGCTGCGACGGTGACAAGCCAGAGGCCATCCAGGGCTGCCACGTGGCCGTCTGCCCAGGTGAGAGGAGGAGGAGGAGGAGGAGGAGGAGGAGGAGGAGGAGGAGGAGGAGGAGGAGGAGGAGAAGGAGGTGGCACTGGGATGGGGCATGTGCTGGTGGGGATCAACCCCCATGAATGCCCCCAGCCCGTTGTGGCTCCAGGAGAATGCCAGCAGACAAGGTTGGGTTGAAGGTCCCTGATGCGGCTGGCAGCAAAAAAAACTTAAAAGCCAGCCAAAATATTTCCCTTCTCTGCTCTTAGCCCTGGCATTGGCTGGTTTTGGGTTTTCTGGCAGTTTGAACTCATGATGAGCTGGTGGAGATGAGCACCCTCGAGTTTATCTTTCCTGGGGCTTGAGTGGCTTAAATGCTGGGTGCTTAAGGGATTTAATTTTTAAGGAGATCCCGTAAAATAAACCAAACAGCTTCCCGAGGTATTTTGAGTGCCCTCAGCCTCCCGTGGCTGCTGGGCATCGTGGTGCTCTCTCTGCAGGGAAGCTCTCCGGCATCACCGCCAGTGCCGACGCCGGTGACCACGGCACGACCAAAGGGCAGCGGGTGCCCCAGGACGGAGCCAAAAACCCCGTGAGCAAGATCTCCTCCAGTGAGTGCTCGTGTAAGGGCGGCGCTTCCCAGGATAACCCTCCCGAGGGCTTGCGCAGCTCCCTGCGGGCAGCTCCCAGCAGTGCTCCTGGGCAGTTCCAGCCTGCCTCTGCTCCAGAGCGCGTTGCTCCATTGCCATCTTGTGGTCTTCGAGGTCCTGCAGTTTCCGTGCTGAGCTCCTTCTGCCTCCCGGCTTTTATGCCCTTTCCTTTTTACCCTGGAAGTTTTTAAGCAGGGAGATGGCTTCTCACTTTTCCCCCTTGGAGTCGTTCACAGCTGGGGCTCAGTGCATCTTGGTTTGGAGCATCCCTGGCTCTCTGTTTTTTCTCCATGCACAGAATCCTTCAGCACTTTGGCTTCATTTTCCAGGTCGCTCTATGTGGACAGGCAGCACCCCGAAAGGGTACCTTGTTCCCTTTGGGAATCCCACTGGAGGGGTGCAGGGCTGGGAGCCTAATGCCACCTCATTTTGTGCTGCTCTGTCCCTCTCCAGGGGAGCCTTGCCTCGGGGACAAGTCCATCTTCTGCCAGATGGAGGTGCTGGCTCGCTACTGCTCCATCCCTGGATACAACAAGCTCTGCTGCGAATCCTGTGGGAAGAAAGCCTCCTCCTCCACCGGCGCACCCCCTGTCACCGGCGTTCCCCCGGGAACCGGCACTGCCAGCCCTGCTCTGGCGCTCCTCCCCTTCCCCACGACCCCAGCTCGGGGGGAGCCCGGTGGGGACCCCACTCTGGCACCTGGGGTATCCAGCAGTGGTGCTTTGCCAGGGGAGCTGCCAGCCCCGAGGGAGCCGGGGAGGGGCCAGGGGGCCAGGTAACCTGCTCGGGACCACCTCCCTGTGAGGCTGGGAAAGCCTTTCTCCCTCTTCCCTCCCGTTCTCTCCATCTTTTTCCTCTCCCCCAACTTCCAGCGATGGTTTTCATGGGTGGCACTGCCGGGTTTGGGAATGACCTGGCTCCGCACCCAGAAATTCCTGGGAAAACCACTCGTTTCCCATGGTCCTGCTTGCCCTCCCAGCCGTGCCATGGTGCTTTTCGACAGTGCTGTGGGAAAAAAGGTGGAAAAGAGCCAAAAAAGCTGTGGGCACACAGGCTGCTTCCTCCCAAGGTGCTAAAAAGATGTGGGAGGGGGATGGCTTTAATGTTGCATTTTCCTTCCCCCTGCTCCAAGCAGAAACATGAGATGCGCTGGACAGGAGGGTCCTGGCGTGGTGGTTCAGCCCTGGAGCTTGGGGATAGCAATGGGAGGATCCTGGGAATCTGGTGGGGAAAACTGGAGGGGAGGTGCTGAGGTGAGGAGAGGGGAAATGTGGGGAGACCCCAAACTGCTGCTTTGGGCTGTCCTTGGTGGGGTAGAGAGTTTGGGAAACATGTCTGGGGGAAGGTGGAACATAGAGCTGCTTCTGTCCTGGAGGCGGGAGATGGTCCAGGAGATTCCAAAGTGAGCAATAAGAACCACAGGTCAAAGACCAAAAATTGATGTCGAAAATGCCTGTCACCTGGGGGTGACTTTTTTTCAGCCAATACTGCCCTTGGCCAGCCTTGAGCTGATACCAATGCCCAGGATCACCAGCCTCATCCCTGCACCTTGGACCCAGTGCCTCTGGGGCAGCAACAGCTTCCAGGGGGAAATGGGAGTGACTGGGAAGCCAGGAGGGGATTTTAGGGGCAGTTAAAGGAGAGGAGAGAGACAAGGGTTCATCTGCATCTCTCATTGCTCGGGAAGGGGTGGAGAGGGGGTGATTAATGCCGTTACAAATTATTGTGCCAAGTACTAAACGTTTGCACAGCACTTTAGGAGCCTTGGGCTGCCCTCTCCTTGCTGGGTGTTGGGCCAGCTCTGGGCACAGGGTTTGCCTTGACAAGTTTCAGTCCTCGAAAACCTCCCAAAAATGGTGTCCCTGCGGGGGCTTCCATGGTTTTGGTACTTAGGGCACATCTGGGTGCAGTGGCAGGGGAAGGTGGGGGGAAGAAGTTGTGGGAACAGGGAGGTGGAGTCCCAGGAAGGCAAGGCTTGGCAGACAGACCAGTTTGGCATTGCAAAGTGGGATGTCCTGGGGAGCACATGCATGGTGTGGGTCATGGCCCTGAGGCTCCTGCTTCCCTGGGATCCCAGGAGTAGGATGTGGCATCCCTAGGGGCAGCGTTTGTGAGCTCTGCAGGTAGCCAGGGCTTGCTGGTGAGGTGCCCAGGGTGATTTTCCCGGTCTGGCATGGGTTGTGACAGGGTTGAGGTGCTTGCTTTACCTGAAATGGATGCAGACCCCTCTGCATTCTGGATGTTCTAAGCATTGGGCTCTGCATTGCTCCCCCAGAGCTTCCCCACACGCTCCTGCTGCCGAGGACGAGCATTCTTCCAACTCCTCTTACAGCACCTGAGGCTGGAGGTCCTTGGCCTCCTGGCTGCTGCCCTTTGGCCTTAGGTGGGCATCCCAAAACCTGGAACAAAGCCCTCCAATCTGTCTGAGCCACACAGCTGGCACACCTCACGGGGGTGGGCACATGGAGGGTGCCTGTGGAGTGCCCAGACACAGGACATGCAGGTATTGGCACCCACGGGGGATCCTGTGGGGATACCAGGGTGGGGTTCATCCCTTGGGATGCCTCCACCACTGCCGTGCCCCTTGCCAGCCCCTCCACGGGCGTGCCAGCATTTATTTATTGTGCCAAAGATAACGCTTTGTTTGCTCTCCAAGGAGCATAACAAAAAGACCTTCTTTCCCCTCAGAAATGGGCTGTGATGTCCTTCCTCCAAAATTCCCAGCTGCTCCCCTCCCTTCCATGCTGGCCTAGGCTTTGGTGCTTTATTGCTTTAGGAATATTTGCAGTGGTTCCTCCCTACGCCTCAGGGCAGAGCTGGGGCTGGGCACTGAGCCAGCTCCTGGCACCCACAGCCCCTGGGGGGGTTTGGGCAGGGGGGCTGCACTGCGGGTGCTGATCCTGACCTCGGGACCACCCGAGAGGTTGGGAGATCTAAAGCAGGCTGGGATAAGCTCCCCCCAGCAGCTGTGGGTGCTCTGGGGTGGTGATGCTGCAGGGCTGGCACCCAGCACTGCGTGTTTCATGGAATCCTGGGGTGGTTTGGGTTGGAAGGAGCTGGAAAGTTCATCTAATTCAGCCCTCCTGCCGTGGGCAGGGACACCTTCCACTAGACCAGGTTGCTCCATCCTGGCCTTGAACATTTCCAGAGGTGGGGAATTTATTCCAGCTGAAGGCAGGCTGAGCTTGGGTGGCTTTGTCCTGTCTCTGGTCCTGTCCCCAGGAGGAGAGGATGACTCTGATCCCCTGCACCCTCCTAAGCCAGGTGGGTGCCTGGAGTCGTTCCTGTGTGTAACCTTGTCCAGTGTTACCATGATGTATAAAGTTTTGTACATACGAGATTCAGAGCTTTTTAACTTTTAATATTTATTAATTTTGTTGGGTTCTTTTTTTTTTTTTTTAAACTCTAACATAATGTAAAAAAAATAAAAATAAATCCACATAAAAATCTCTTGCTGTTGATCTGTTTTGGGGATGTGTGTGTGGAGGGGGAGATACGGGGGTGACCCATGCGTGGTTGTTGAAATGAATTTACTTTGTGTTAATTCAGCCCAGTCCCTCCTCTTTATCAGCCAGAATTCCACACTGCTGTTTTGAGGAGGACGAAAATCTCTAGAGATACACACACATAGATACACACACATAATAGATAATCCAGTGCAAAAATAAATATTGATGTGTCACTGCTTCAGGCCAAAAAGAGCCCCTGATGCCATGGCCAGGTAAAAAATGTAAAGAGGTGAGACCAGGGTGGGGCTGAGGCCAGAGAGGAAGAGTCAGGGTGTGTTTTGGCAGCCCCCCTTTTCCTGTTTGATGCCAAAACCCAGTTCCTGTTGCCAGGGTTTTTAGGAAAACTCTCTTAAAGCTTTGGTGCTGCCTCAGTTGTCCCATCTCATGGATGCTCCACCCCATCCTCAGAGCAGCAGTTCCCTCCCAAGGACCACTCCTGCCTTGCTCCCTGCCCTTTGCACCGCAGGGCACGGCTGGGAGGGGACACCTGGGTGGTCCCCAGTGCCACTTTTTATCGAGGACCATGGTGGCAACGGCCAGCTGGTGGCACTTGCATGGGAGGGAGGTGAGAACAAGGTGGCCTTGCCCTCAGGGTGTGTGGGAGCTGCTCTAAAGCCACCTCACACAAAATGGTGCTTCCTGTGGAAACTTCATAGCTGTTGGTGATTGACCTCATTGATTGTGATTGACAATTGACTTCCTTGGTGGTCATTGATGCTGCTGTAATCCCTCAGAAAAGGCTTTACTTTCCTCTTTCCTGCTTTACACCCTTTTAAACGCCTCCTGCAGACCTCTGGTTCTCAGAGTGATGGTGGAAATACCCCGTCTTTCGGTGTAATGAAGTCACTCTGTCCTTCCCCTCGTGTTTTTCATGGCCCCTCCCAAAAGGTGAAACACAAACTCTACCAGATCATTCCTTAAAACCACACTGGATTCCTCTGGATCTTTGCAGTGCCTGCTTTTACAAGTGCTTTGCAAACCCTGCTTGGATTTTACCATGGAAAAACTCTTCCACCTGTCTGTTGGGTGCTTCCCTTCCACACAGCATCACTACAGCTCACCACACCTTCAGCTTTTTAGGCTGCAGCAGCCACAATATTTGGGCAGGGAGGGATTTTGGGGTTTATAAGGGATAGGAGAGGCTCGCAGCTGGTGTGGTTGTGGCTTTTCTTGCTGGGATGGCTGGGCCAGGCCAGGTAAAAATGGGTCTTGGAGCAACTTGGATGGGTCTTGGAGCAACTTGGTCTGGTGAAGGATGCTCTGCCCATGGCAGGAGGCGGAATGAGACGAGATTTAAAGTCCCTTCCAACCCAAACCAGTCAGGGATTTGGGTTCTGTGAGATGGGGCAGAGCAGGTGCTTGTCCCCATCAGAACTGGAATTATGGCTGTGTCTCCAAGCACCTCATTTTCCTGCAGCAGCCATTGCATCCCCTCAATACTCACACTCTTGGCCAGGATTGGAGTGGGTGGAACAGTTTTCTAGGAAAGCTCCGGCTTTCTTTCCCCTGGCTTTTGCCAAAGGGTTTTATCTCAGCCCTGGAGCCTCGTTGGCTCAGCCCAGGCACTTCCCAGGCTCCCTGCCTGACTCACCAGCCCTGGCCCTGAGCTTTCCTGCAGGGATCTCCTCATGGCACAGCTGCTGTGCTTTGCTGCTGTGTCCCCTGGCAGCTTCCCAGCTTTCTGCCTGCACTCCTGATTGCTGGGCAGGCTACGACAGCAACCTGCCAGCTGCTGCTCCTGGGATGCTCCAGACTGATTCCCCTGTGGGTGTCAGAGAAGCTGTGCATGTCCCAGAAAAGCCCTGCAGGGATCCTGGGGTGGTGTGCACGTCCCAAGGCAGCTGCCAGCTCTGGTGGAGGTTTGGGGTGAGCAGCTGCAGCTTCATGCGAGGTTTGCTGGTGCCACAGTTCAGTGCTGGGATTTTCACCGCTGCTTTGATGAGTTATAAACGGATTTTTATTTTAATTTTTCGTGGAGTTTGGGGACTCTCTGGGGCCCAGCAGTCAGGAAGTACAGCTGTATGTATTTCAGGCTGCCTAGGAAGGAGAGAGCAGCAGCTGATCAGAGGGAGCTCTGTCCAGCACTTCAGAGCCGCCTCTCCTCTAAATTCCCCAGGAGAGCTGATCCTCCAGGAGAGCTGATCCTCCAGGAGAGCTGATCCTCGCCGTTCGTTCAGATGCATTCCCTTGCTCTTTCCCGTGGCAGTTTTGTCTCTGCAGCAGCTGGAGCAGACGGGCAGGTCATGTTTTATTGCCCCATTCGGTGGGTGGTGTCCATGTGCTCTCCTGAGGGCTGGAGGGGATGTCCTGGCGATAGAGTGACTTGCAGGGGGAAGGAAAACACGGAAAACTGCTGGCGCTGGCAAGTCTGGAGGCCAGAAGGGGACGGCACTGCCACCAAAACCCGGCTCAGAAGGGTGAGGGCTGCCGAGGGTCAGCCCTGGTCCATCGCAGAGGTCCCTCGAGCTCGTGTGCCGCTGGTGGGACATCCCTGGGGAGCCGGAGCGGAGGGTTTGGTCCCCAGATCTCCACGGGATCCGGCTGCAGCCGCTGGAGGTCACTGCTGGTCTGCAGCGGAGAGGTGACAGGAGCGCTGCTCCCCCTGCGACATTCCTGGGAGGTGGAGGGACTGTCCTGCGGGTCCTCACCAGGAGTCACATCTGGCGCTCCAACCCTGCCCGATTGTCCTTCTCCCTCTCTGCTGGATGGAGTGACCCTTTGGGAGGCTGAGGGAGCTGGGGAAGGGGCTCAGCCTGGAGAAAAGGAGGCTCAGGGGGGACCTTGTGGCTCTGCACAACTCCCTGCCAGGAGGGGACAGCCGGGGGGGATCGGGCTGTGCTGCCAGGGAACAGGGACAGGACAAGGGGAAAGGGCCTCAAGCTGGGCCAGGGCAGGCTGGAAATGAGGAAAAGTTTCTTCACGGAGAGGGCTGTCAAAACCTGGAACAGGCTGGGTAAACCCAGATCCCTTTCTGCCCACCTAAACTGAGGTGACTCCATTCCAGCTCTGCAGGCACAATGTCACTTTATTTGGGGACCTGAGGCTAAAAGGTCCCTTCTGGGAGGGTTTGGAGCCATTGCTAAGGAAATGGGTGACCTGTAGGAATGTGCCCCCTATGGACAGAGTGACAGAACCTTCCTCTGTCCCCCAAAAAGGAAAGAGCCCAGAAGTTTCTCCCGGTGATCAGGTAGAAAAGTCACTGATAGGACCTTGGGGACTTCACCTCAAGTTTGGGGACAGCTAATTGGCCATAAGCCAAAAGGTCCCGCCTGGGCCATTGAGTAGAAAAGCACAGAACAAAGAAGCCAAATCGCTTTTGTGAGGTGTCCTTACCAGGAGCACAAGTCTGTGGCACCTGGATCGCTTTGAGTTTGTTATTTTGCCTTTATTAAACCTTTTTTGTTCCTGACGCTGTCACATCAGCCTCCTGCTCCTTTTATGCCTCCTGATGAAAGCTGAGCTATTCTGGGGTGTAGTGTTGGGGTGGTGAGAGCTCATCAGATCAGCTCAAAACCCCTGGGCAAAAACGTTACAGGTGACTTTACCCAAAGGCCCATGGTTCTTCATTGCTGTTTGAGCAGCTAACCAGGACTGGGGAAAAAACATCCTTGGGAGGGTTTGGAAAACGTCAGGATTCAGTGGCTCAGCTGGACAGCAAAGCTTCCAGCAGCAATGCAAACTGGTAAAATCCGTATTCAAATGTCCTCACCCCTTCCAAAGGGTCTGGAAACACATTCCCAACTCCAAGCCCAGCTACAGGACCTGGTCCCTCTGGCAGGACAGGTGTCCTTTGGGACTAGAAGTTCAGCTGGTTTGGGATAAATATCAGCTGGATGACAAATCTGTTTTGTCAATGTCTGGAGGAGGAGGAAGAGGAAAGGGAGCACCCTAAAGACAGACCTAGAAAGCAGGCTCTTGCTGGAAGTGCCTCTCCCTTCTGCCTTTCCATGTGTCCAGGAAAGTTGAGTCAAACAGAGACAATATGAAAACACAGGGCATTTATTTCTGTACATAACCAAAGCACTTGTAATTGGTGTCTCCGGATGGAAAACCAGGCAAGTTTCCTCCCCTGAACCAGGAGACTAGTGCTAACATTTCAGGCTCATAATTAAAAAAGGATATATGCTCCATATCCCTCTTTTCTTTCCTAAAAAACCTGTTTTGTAGCACACACACCACAAAAAAAAAGGGGCTAAAAATACTTCCAAGGCACATTATTATCCGGAAGGGATGGAGAAATGCTGCTTTTTCCTCACCAGCCTCCCTCCAGTGCTGGAGGTATTGGGTGGTGGTGGATGATAGCAATTCAGCTCGTGAGGCCAACCTCCCAACCAAGGAAGGTCATTTTTTGCCTCCACTGGGGACTTCCAGCTGGCTGCAGATGTGTCCCCTCCTGACAGCTTTGATAAACAGGGAGAAAACACAGCATTTTGGGATGCAGTCCTCCAGAAGGGTTTCTTGGGCTCTCAGAAACTCATCCACTTGCAAAACAAGGCTGTTTTGTCATGAGGAAAAGCTTGGCTTCCAGCAAGGCCCTGCCCCATGGAGGGGGAAATCTCAGCCTTTGGGGTGTGAGGGCAGGTTTGGAGGCAAGGGCTGTGTCTGTTCTTCAGCAGCTCCTCCTGTGGTCCCTTCTGACATCCTTATTGCAGCATTTTTCTCATTCAAAGGTGGCTGTGGAGGAGAATCCCAAAGTGCTCTGACTCCTTACTCTGTTTCTGCAGTCAGCAGGAGGTTGCAGACCTTGGAGTTGGTTTGGTGCAGGGCGAATTCCCTGCCGGGCACGGTGCCACGCCGGCCTCTCCGAGCGGTGCTGCTCCAGCTCCCGGCAGACTGGGAAACTGTCAGGACTTCTCTGTGGGGCACAGGGACAGCAGCATGGTCAGGAGCCTGCGCTGGATCTCATCCTTCTCCTCCCAGAGCAGCACAGTCACCATCTCCTGATGGTCTTATGGATGGTGAGTGCTTCCACCCACATCGGGAACTTGTGGTGCCCTTTCCCTGTCCCTACCAATTCCCACCCAATAAGTGCAACCATTAATCCTCTCCTCTTCCCAAGAAGTCCTCCTTCATCTCAAGCCCACCAGGAGGTTTCTACAGGATCTGGTGCTACCTGTATGGGACCTGTTCCTCTCTCAGCTGCAGGCACATGAGCACGGGGCTGCTGGAAAACCTCAGCTTGGTGTCGAAGTGGATGGAGGTCTCCACCTCCGTCTGGCTCCTCAGGGTGGCTTGGAGCAAAGGGGAATCTAGTTCTGCCTGGAAATCCATGGCAAGGCTTCCCCTGGGAGAGAGAAACACGTAGGGTCTGGTCATAGAGCAATGGCCTGAGCTGGACACCAAACAGCTCCATAAAGACCTCAGTTAGAGGTCATGGAAAATGTCCGTGTAAGCATCAGGAAAGGCTGGACCCACCAGGAGAAGATCAGGGAGCTGTGGAAACCCCCATTGCCCCCCCAGTATTCCCATTCCCAGAGCCAAGCTGACCTGGCACTGACGCTGGTTTTCAGTTCCTGCTCCCAAATGCTCACATCCATGTCAGCTGAAATGTCCAGCCCCAGCCCACCCTGGAGTTTGACGGTCACTTGGAGGCCAGACTGCAGAGGAATGACCTGGAAGATGGAAAAGGCAGAGCTTTCTGTGGCCAGGCACAGCTCTTGGATGAGTGGCTGGCACCAGCAGGGCCTTGTGGCTGCTGGGAATGTCCATCCCAACCCTGCAGCGAGGGAGCAACTCCAGCAATGGGTCTCCCATGGCAGAACAAGTCATCCCACTGCTTCACCGACCCCCAGACACATCTGGCAGTGCCCCCTCACTCTTAGATCTGCGTCTGTGGTGTGCAACATCCACAGGCTCATTTCACGGGATTCACTGGGATGTGGTGTGGCCACTGCTTCCTCCCCATCCAGTACCTGGTGATGGTCCATACAGGCCACTGCTTCCTCCCCATCCAGTACCTGGTGATGGTCCATACAGGCCACTGCTTCCTCCCCATCCAGTACCTGGTGATGGTCCATCAGCAGGAGGTTCCCTCTGACCACACTGGTGGGCTCTCCACTGCTCAGCAGGACCTTGGCCATCAGGTCTGTGTACCCCTGGAAGAAGACAACTGGCCGCAACTGGACGTCAAAGAAGGTGGCTGACATCCCAGCCATGAGCTCTGGCTCCTCCTCCCCTTCTGAGAGGTTTTCTCCCATCATCGACTCCATCCCCTGTGCTTCAAAGGTGACCTGGAACACAGAAGTGGACAGGAGCAGGACATCAGTGAGGGAGTGACTTGGGTGAGGCATCCAAGCCATCCCTGAGCACCCAGAGGTACCAGTGTGGCATCCAAGCCATCCGTGAGCACCCTGAGGTGCCAGCGTGGCATCCAAGCCATCCCTGAGCACCCTGAGGTACCAGTGTGGCATCCTCTGTTTTTGGCTAGCAGGGGACTCCTTTCTCCAGAGCAGGAGTGTCTGGTTTCACACTGGTGGTTTGGGAATTTGCCTCTTTCTGATACAGGACGTGCTGAGCACAGAGTGAAGCACCACAAGGAGGTAAAGAGGGGATGCAGGGACAGCAGTGGCACCACTGGGTTGGTGTTGTCACCCCCCTCCAACCCCCAACCCCTCTCTCACTGGCACCTGAGCTGCACAAAGCCGCTGGCCGTGGCTGAGCAAGGAGAAGTCGGAGACGCTCTTCCTCAGGAATCCTCCCTCCAAAAACAGCAGGTCCAGCCCAAAAGTGGAAGTCAGGTCCTGGGTGACTGAAAGGCAGAGAGATGCCCATGAGCACCCCCAGGTGTCTGGTGGAAGCGGGTGGTAACAGGATGATCTTTGAGGTCCCTTCCAACCCAAAGCTGTGGTACCATTCTGCATCTTCTCCTTTCATTCTTGCAGCACTCAAATGATTCAGCATTGCAAGGTTATTTTGGATTTTTTCTCCCTGGCTATTCCACCTTCACTGACCCTCTGCAAGGCCAGGCTGAGCTAATTTGAAGAGGGACAGAAATGAGGGATAAAGAATTCAGCAGATTTGTAGCAAGTGCTGCTTTTTGCAGTCTCTGAAGTTTGATTCTTTCTCTTAAATCTCAGTACAAGAATCCTCCTCTCTGACGATCTTATTAAATATACTAAAGGAACTGAGGAATGGCGTGAAATATCTTGACTTGTCAAGGAAAGCACAGAAACTCCTACCAGTAATCTGCCTCTGGTTTCATCTCCAGCTGAAGCTCCTCTTTCAAGCCAGCAGGATTTGGGAAAAGTTTGTGCTAGAGAAGAGCATGTTCCTATCTCAGGTGGTGGCAGCCAGCTGGTGCTGGGGGACATTCTCCCTGAGATTTTGGGGCATTCTATAGACCTGAATCCTCCTCTGGAAGCTGCTTTTTCCCACCAGCCCCTCTTTAACCCTCGGAGGGGACCAAGGTGTGCTCTGTGCTGTCACCTGTCAGAGGTCCTGAGAAAGAAGAGGAGATGCCGACTTTAGAGAAGAAGTTGTAATTATTTATCCGTGGGTCTCCCATGATGTCTTTCATTATCTTCCTGGAAAAGAGAGGGAAAGGATATGTCAGCACTGGGAGGGAGGGAGGGAGGGCAAAAGGTCAGTGGTTCACTGCAGAAGGAGATATAATTTGCCAGAGTATTTCTCATGGTTGCTGACTGCCCAGAGCAGCGTGAGGAGAAAATGAAAGCAGTACACGTGGGCTACCCTGGAATTTCCTTTTCCTCTGGCTTATTGGGATAAACCAGGCAGATATTTTCGTGCAGCTTTTGCTTAGCTCTGAATAATGTGAGCGCTTGGTTTGTTCTGTGCAGGGAGGAAGATTAATGCAGGCAGAAATTGTGCACTGCCCTGGGAGCCAGAGCTTCAGCCTCCAAGGACTCTGCTGAAACCACAAGCCTGGGTCCTGCTGCCATGGGGCAGGATGACAAGGAACGTCAGGTTTCACCTGGCTGTGTGACATCTGCATCCCTTTTGCTACACCAGGAATGTCCAGGCAGCCCCCACAAAGTGATGCTAGCACATTTTAAAGTCATGCTGGTCCAAACCCCACAGCTGGATTGTGGAGGAGAAGGAGAAAAAGGTGATGCAGAGCAGAGGGAAAGATACCCCCGTGCCCTCAAGCCCCACCTTGCCAGGTGGTGGTGGTCATGCAGTCTGTTCTGGACTTTGAGCAGCAGGAACGTGGCCACCTCTGTCTCCATCTCGCTGGTGGCCAGCAGGATGTTGATGACATCCATGGGCAGGGGGTGGTTATCCAGGAGGATTTCTGCAGCAGCCAGGCGACAGGTTTTGTCATAACTCTTCCTCTTCTGGTGGAAAATCCTCCTCATCACTTGCTTCACCTGACGAGAAGGGGTCAATAAGATTGAAGTGCACCCCAGCAGCTTGGCTCTGAGTGGGGAGGGGAGCACCAAGCCTCACAACCTCCTCTCCTACCTTGCTGGAGATGAGGAGAGCAGGGAATCGCTGCAGGGCAGAGAGGGCTGCGGTGGTGACAGCCATGGGACCGTCCTCGGCATGCTCCAGGAGGGTGGGGATGGTCTCAGGGAGCCTCGCATTCCCCAGGGCCAGCAGGGAAATGACCACCTTGGGCTCCTCCTCAGCACCTCTGAGCCCCCTGAGGATGGTTTCCATCCCACGCTCCACCACCTGCTCAGGATTTGCAGGAGGAGGGGGAGGTGAGGGACAGGAGATATGGGCACCCCTGGAACTGGGGGGTGTCCCAAAAAGCCAAGTGTGAGGGGTTGCAGAGGACCCACCTGCAGCCCACAGAGCTTCTGCTGGCACAGCTTGCCCACCAGAGAGCCCACGGCAACTATTCCTGTCTCCCAGATCTCAGGTGCCAGCTGCTTCCCATCCAGCTTGTCCTGGGCATCAGGAAAGGGGTAACGGGAAGCAGGAAAAAAGAAATGAGGGGGGAAATAAAAAGATAAGGAGTATGCTTTACCTCTTATCTCAAGCAAGTAAGGGAAAACTAGTTCTTACCTGCCTTAAAGGTGGCCATGCATGATTTAATTGGATAAAATGCTGCGGCTCTAAATTAAGATTTTATTCTCTCTAATGCCCTGATACAAAGCATCTTCTGCTGAATTCTTTTCCTCTGGAGAGCATCTGCTCCCATCACCAGTGTCCCGTTAAATGCACATGAAACAGTCCCATGAGCAGGAAGATCTGCTCTACAGAAACATTTCCCTTGTTCCATGGTGTGGACCAGGACCCCTGGGGAAGAGAGGGAGGTGTCCATACTCACTAGGATGAGGTGGAGAAGCTCTCCTGAAGGCCGGGGAGAGAAAGCTGCTGCGTAGAGAAACTTCTCCAGGAGGGGCTTGGGCTCCTGGCTGAAATCCAGGAAGTCTGAGAGGGCTGCCAAGGAAGCCACCGACTGTGTGGCCACCGCTGCCTCCAGCAGGAAGGGGCTGGAGCAGGAAGAGGGAAGTCAGCAGTGTCCCACAAAAACCATGCAGTGCTTGGACAGGACAGGCATTAGGGGAAGCCTGAGAACAGTGCCACTAGTCAGGATGGCTGCCTGGAGCAGGGATGGTGCACGGAGCAGCACCAACCATCCCTGGCTGTCTTGTCCAGCGCTCGGAATTTTGGAGAGACAGCTCCAGGGGTTCTCACCGCGTCTCCTCGGGGGCTCTCCTCAGCAGCTGCAGGACATCCCTCTTCTTGGCACTGCGCAGCATCTGGATGAACCTCTGGAACTGCCAGGCTGTCGCCACCTTCGAGGTGTCTGTTTTGACTCTCTGCCTGTCGAAAGCCTTCAGGAAGGCTCTCAGCTGTGAAGGTGAGGTTTGTTAGGGGGGATTTAGCTTCTTTTCCCACGTTATCACAGGATAATATTTATACCAAAGCAGCCCCTCCAAAAGAACCACTGGGGTTTAACCCCAAACCCCACAAGAGCCCAGCTTGAGAGAGAGCTTGAGGGAGAGTTCTGGGGGTCAGTAGCATCACTGACCGATGGGCAGTGGGTGCACACTCTCCTGAAGGGCAGGCTGGCCATGCCCAGGGGCTGGGGCCGTGCCCTGGTGCCATCCAGCACATCCTTAAGGCTCTGTCCAGACACCTCTGCCGGCCCAGGCATTGCAGGAGACACCAGCTGGAGCTGCTGCCTGTGAAGGGAGAAACAGTCAGTGGAAAGTTTTGTGATTTCCACCCTCCATGGCCAGTGGCTGGGATCATCGCTCACCTTGAACTGATCTTGATGCCGGAGCGGGATCTCAGGGCTGGAGCCACCACGTGGCTTTCCTCTGCCAGGACTGACTGGAGAAGGTTGTCCTTCACCAGGTACTGGCTTCTGCTGGAGGGCTGCCACTCCACTCCAAAAACCTTGGGAAAGGAAAAGCGATGAGAAAAATAAGCAACCTTTTTTCCCCTTGCCCTCTCCCCAGGAGATTTCTCTCTTTACATAAGAAGAAAAAGAACTTTCCAGCCCACAAAGTCACCTGCTTCACTTGCAAAATGTAGGAAAGGAAAATCCATAAGAGCCTGCCTTCTTCCCAGATGTGGGAGAAGGCAACACCGGGTGAGGACCAGCAAGGGGATGCTCCCAGCCATGGCTGATGCAGGCAGACAGAGTGGTGACACCACAGGGACTTGTGCAACAAGGAGGTGTTGAGACCCCTGCCAGTGGGGTCTCCATGGGAATGTCCATTTTTATACTGAATTCAGTAGAATTTATATATATATATATTTAAACCTTTAAATTTTGGTTATGGCAGGTGTGACTGCATTAAGACCCACAGGATTCCATCTGTTTATGTCAGGGCTGACCACAGGCTGCTGCTTTAAGCAAAACAGAATCCTTTCAAAATAATCCGCCATGCAATGAGTCTGAGACCCAGAAAACATCCCTGCATCTCCAGCTTCCCAAGCAGGATCAGCTGACAGCTCAGAACTGATGACAAGAGTGGGGATGGGGTGACCCAGAGCACCCTTAATGCCCCTTCCCACCTCAACACCTCAAGATCCTCTTGAGGGATCTTGGTGCATCCCACTTTGGGGATGGGTCTAAAAGTCCCATCCCAAGCTGGTGCAGAAGGCTGAAGCCAGCTGGGAACGGGAAACCAAGCCCACTGCAAAAGGATTATAGGAGTGGCCTGTAGAAATGTGCCCCCTATGGACAGAGAGACAGTACCTTCCTCTGTCCCCCAAAAAGGAAAGAGCCCAGAAGTTTCTCCCGGTGATCAGGTAGAAAAGTCACTGATAGGACCTTGGGGACTTCACCTCAAGTTTGGGGACAGCTAATTGGCCATGAGCCAAAAGGTCCCGCCTGGGCCATTGAGTAGAAAAGCACAGAACAAAGAAGCCAAATGGCTTTTGTGAGGTGTCTTTACCAGGAGCACAAGCTTGTGGCACCTGGATCGCTTTGAGTTTGTTATTTTGCCTTTATTAAACCTTTTTTGTTCCTGACGCTGTCACATCAGCCTCCTGCTCCTTTTATGCCTCCCGATGAAAGCTGAGCTATTCTGGGGTATAACTTTGGGTGTTGAGAGCTCATCAGATCAGCTCGAAACCCCTGGGCAAAAACGTTATAGTGGCCCTGCTGTACTCAGTGTGAGCTGAGCCCCCCCCCACTGAGAGCAATGGACTTGCTTTGTTTGTGGAGGTGAATCCAGACTTCGGCTTTGAGCAGCTGAGGAGATCTTTGGTCTTGGTGATGGAATGGTTGGACACGGTGTAGGTGACTTGGCAGCGGCCAGAGGCATCTTCCTGAAACACAAACGGGAGTGACCACGAGTATTAAACAGTCTGTGGAGAGGACAGACACAAAGGCCAACCTAGCAAAGAGAACAGCATCTAAAATCTAGAATGTGGGACACATCAGGGGGTGGTTGGATAGTTCCAAGTCCAACCAGGCACCTTTGCAGATTCAGGCTCTAAATTAAGATTTAATTAAGCATCTCTGTGACTGCATTTGGGGTTCTGAGGTTATTTCATGTTGCTCACAGGTCATTCCAGCTGACTGCTGGCAAAGCAAATCCTGTTGGCAGGAATGCTTGTGGAGTTTCTTCTGTGCTGTTCCTACTGCCCAGGGAAAGGCTATGATTTTGTGAGGGGTGCCAATTGCTGAAAATTAAGTTATTTTATTTTATGTCTTCTGCCTTTCCAAGAGTCATCCTTGCTCACAGCCTGGTTGGAGCAGCAGACCCAATGTTATTTCTCCTGAATTTTGCCCCCTCTGCTGAAGCTCGTGGGCTGGCTGGGCCTCAGGGCCAGCTCTCCTGGTGCATCTCTGGATTTTTGATCCCAGCTCTGGACCTACCTCCACTGTGGTGCCGGCATGGGGCTGAAGCTGGAACAGACTGATGATGCCTCGTTTCAGGTTGGAGATCAGGATGTTTTCTGCTTCATTCCCATAGAAAGCTTTGACCTGGGAGGGCAGGAGGTGGTGCCTGGCTGAGGGGACATCTCTGGGGTCCCTGCAGGCTCCCTGCTGCCTTCCCTGACAAAAGGGAAGCTGAGAACACCCTGTAGACACCTGAGGAATTTTCTCAAGGAAGCCCTTATCCCTCAATAGCATGAGGTCTGTGACTGCAAGAACACAACATTTCCCTTTCCTTCCCACCCTGGGGCTCCATAGCCGTAGAGGAGAAGGCCAGAAAGGTGCTCATATCCCATCGTTAGGACTGAAGAGCTTTAGCATGGGATTCTGCAGCTCCAGCTGTGTCCTTCTGGAGGATGGGACTCCATGTGGGGTCCAGCACTGGCCACTCTGTCCAGTTCCTTCTGCTCTGAAATCAGAGCTGGAGCAGGAGCTCCTATGGGCTTCATAGCCCAGAAAATTGAGGATGAGGACAGGAGCACTTTGCAGAGGGCATGAACAAGCCCAGGAGGTGTCCAGCTGACCTTCCCACTGTTCCAGGAGATGAACACTGGCTGCTGGAGCTCTGCCTGTGCCTCTGGGCTCAGCGCAATCTCTACAGGAGAACCTCCGGTGCTGTCCTGGCTCCTCTCCTCTTCTGGCTGGTGTTGGGCCTTCAGGTCATGGATCTACAACAGCAGAAGATGGCAGAAAGCAGTGACCACGTGCCTGCTCTAAAGCTGGTGTGCATTTCCTCTGCAGGCAACGGATTTGGTCAGAGAGATCATCTTTCAGCTGGGGTGGGCTAGAAATGGAAGGGGTTGTGTGGAAACCCAGAGCCCTGAGAATATTTCTCTGTCTGCTCTGGGGTGCCCTGACCCCCAGGGGAGCACTGGCTCTGACCCTCATCCATGGAGAAAGTTTCCTAGACTTCAAGACAGACTGGAACCCACAAAAGTGTGAAATGGGTTATAGAGAGTAGTGTGGGTGTATCACCTGGGGAGAAATTGAGGTTTTGGGATTTTTAGTGTGTTGTGGATGGCAGCAAGATGGAGGCACAGGGTGTCCTCCTGGGTTTCTTCTTCATGCTGCTTCCTCCTCCTTCTCCATGGGTTTGGGTGGCATTTTGTAATTGGGCAGAAAAGTCCCCATTGTGGGCTCTGTGGGATCAGGTATTGGGTTAAAAGGGAAAATAATCCAGGTGTCAGTTCTTAATTGGATAGTTTAGTCTTAAAAGACCTTGTGACAAGAGATTGTTGTCATTTTGTGCCTTCTAATGAAAAGCTGCAGAGCTCACAGCAGTGAGACTGTTTCACTGGTAAGGAATAATAAACACCTGAGTCCCAACATGGGCTACTGTCTCAAGTGCCATCAGTCCAGACCCAGAGAAACCCACAGGGTTGCAGCTCCTGGGGCATTCCCTGCAGGAACAGCTGGCTGGGATGGCTGCAGCACCCCTGTACACACCTGCAGCTCCGGGGGCATTCCCTGCAGGAACAGCTGGCTGGGATGGCTGCAGCACCCATGTGCTCACCTGCAGCTGGAGCATTCCCTGCAGGAACAGCTGGCTGGGATGGCTGCAGCACCCCTGTACACACCTGCAGCTGGAGCATTCCCTGCAGGAACAGCTGGCTGGGATGGCTGCAGCACCCCTGTACACACCTGCAGCTGGAGCATTCCCTGCAGGAACAGCTGGCTGGGATGGCTGCAGCACCCCTGTACACACCTGCAGCTGGAGCATTCCCTGCAGGAACAGCTGGCTGGGATGGCTGCAGCACCCCTGTACACACCTGCAGCTGGAGCATTCCCTGCAGGAACAGCTGGCTGGGATGGCTGCAGCACCCCTGTACACACCTGCAGCTCCGGGGGCATTCCCTGCAGGAACAGCTGGCTGGGATGGCTGCAGCACCCCTGTACACACCTGCAGCTGGAGCAGCTCCTCGCCGCCCCGGTCCCTCCAGAGGCGCTGCAGCCGGATCAGTGCCTCAGCCTGCAGCCAGGCTCCCCGTGGGGATGGCGTGGAGGTGTGCTGCAGCTGGACAGCCAGGGAGTACTGGTACTGATACAGGCTCCTGGGCTGGAAAGAAAGCAGCAAATTCCCTGGGGAAAGATGGAAATGTTGACGGTAAACAGTCATGGATTGCAGATGCTGGGAGAGAGAAATGGATAGTTTCCCAGGCATTGTTCTGGGAAAAGCTGTGAGAAGCTCAGAGAAAGGAATTAAAACAATTCCTATCTTAAGGTTTTGCAGCTGCTGTTTTGAACAGTTGCTTTTCATAAGGTGTTTACTGAAGGGTGGTTCCTTGTGGCAGCAGCTCTCTGGCCACAGAGAGCAGGGACAGGTCTTCCCAGGCATTTTTCCCTGGGAAGGCTGTGAGAAGCTGTGAGAAAGCTCAGAGAAAGAATTTAAATAATTCTTATCTCCACTTGCTACACCTGTCACTAAGCAAATATAGAATGTGTTATAGAGATTTATTTACCAAAGAGTAATAGTGTTTTAATCAGTTAACCAGTAAGGTCAAAGCTGTATCAAACAAACTAAAAAAAGTTACAAGTTTGTTAAAAATATAATAATAATATAGTATAAAAAAATAAAACAATAGTTCAACCTTCTACATCTTAGAGTCAATACTAATTACAGCCACATCAGAGAAACCCCTACAACAACGGTTCCTTAATTAACCAGTTGGGTGCCAGGTGTTATTAAGAACCAACCAGGTTCTGGACGAATGATGTTGGTTATAAATACCGTGAGACTGTAACAAATAAGGGTCTGCCTTCTGATCAGTATGGAGCTGGCTCACTTCCATTCCTGTTCCTGACTCGGTGGTGACAATGGATCACCTCCATCCCAGAGGGCACTGAGAGTTGCAGGGATGCTGATGACCTGTCACTCCACCCCCTGGAAGGGCAAGGCTAGCTGATGGGACGGTTTCCCTGGGCAATTATTTGTGCCTGTGGTTTGGAGATTTGGGTTCTCCGGGCTGACAGCCGATTCCTGTTTCCAGCCCTGCCTTGAAAAGGATGGCCAGAGCAGCAGCTCTGCTTGGGCACTTCAGGACTTTTAGAAATGCCAAAGAAACACCCTTTAATCCTGAGGGGAAGTTTCCTGAGCATGCCCACGGACAGGAGGGATATCTCCAGTGCTTTTTCAGCCCTAGGCATTAACAAGGGCACAATCAACATTTTTAGGGCACAAAAGAAGCTGAATTCTTCATATGATGAGTTTTCCATCAGAAGTTCTAATTCCTAATTAAATCACTGTCTTGTACTAAGGAAAAATGAAGTTGCTGGGACAGCTTTAGATCAAAACTCTCTGCTTTAATTTTATTTCTCTAGACTTATTTATAGTCCCTTCTCTTGCTCATATCCAAGTGTGATTGAAGGGGGGAGGGTTGTCTTTGCCATGACAAAAGCAATCAAATCTGTTTTGTGAAGTCACTTGAAATTCTCTTGCAAATTTGATGCACTTGCTGAACTTCTAAAATGTTTTATAGCTTTGCTACTTTTAACAACAAATGAATCAATGGAAGTCCAGCTCAGTCCCTGGGCCTTTCCTCTGTGAGACAGACAGAGGAGTTTTTACAGTTCTGCACTGCGTGCAGTTTAAAAAGCTCCAGCTCTCTGGTTTTCCTCAGAAAGGACTTCCACAATCCCCAAAATTTCTTAGAGTCAATACCATCTCACCTCTCCGGACAGCCAGACCCCGTCGAGTCCCTGCACCTAAACCATCCCAAGCCTCTCTTACCTTTCGCTGCTCTCAGGAGGGAAAAGCAGAGCAGGCAGAAGCATCCCCAGAGCGCCTGCGGATCCATGGTGGGCTCCGGGAGCCGGGGAGGGAGGGGTGGGAGAGAGGGACCCACAGCAGAAGCGGGCAAGGTCGGCAGTGTCGGGCGGTGGGGCCCGACCTTCTCCCTGTCCTGCCTTACCCCAGAGAAGGCAAATAATTAAACCTTTGTACCAACCCCCAGCAGCCGCGGAGCGTTTGGGAATCAGCTGAGGTTCGCCAAAGGCCGGCGGGAGGAGAGGACAGCTGGAAGAAAAAGAGCAGCCAGAAGCATTGAGGGGAGGAGGAATTGCCTGTTTGTCCTGATACGGGAGGGGGATGCTCAGAAAGCTGCTCTGCCTTTGGAGATCTCTCCCTTCCCATCACAGGATAGGAGACAGTTCCTTTCAAAAGAAAAGGCCCGGAAGGGGGAAGGGGGGAAACAGCTTTTCCATCCTTTTAGCTGGAGACTGGGATTTGCAGCCTGGAGCTCAAGTTACTTAAAGGGCCAGGCTGGAGGGGACAGGGAGCACGGCTGGCCCCAGAAAGAAACGGGAAAGGGCCTCGGAAACCCATCTCTACATCCCTTGGCCCACTAACCATACAGTATTTTTATTAGTGCATGAACGTTCTGATTGCAGAGTTTAATTGTTTCC
Organism: Motacilla alba alba; assembly: GCF_015832195.1. NCBI lineage: Eukaryota > Metazoa > Chordata > Aves > Passeriformes > Motacillidae > Motacilla > Motacilla alba. The sequence goes on from NC_052021.1 coordinate 3,498,703, forward strand.
TAAAGACACCACAGCAAGGGGTGGTGATGCAGCTCAGGGTCCTGGGAAGGCATTTTGCTAAAAACAATGGGGCAGTGGAACAGGGGGGCACTTCACGTGTCATTCTGGAAGTGATCTGCATATTGCAGTGGGATCAAAACCCCAGGACTTTGGTGTTTTCACATTTTCAAGGGCACGTCTCCCAGCTCTGCATCACATTGGGCTTTTGGGCCACTACTGTGATCAGAAAATCAGAGCAGATCCAGCTGAGAGAAACCTGGGAAAACTCCTGTTATAGGTTTCCCATACGTGGTATCTTCACTTGGTCTTCTGGTGGTTTTTATGGACAAATACCCCAATATTTAATTTGAAAAATATCTTTCTCTTCAGCATTTTCATTTAGCTTTTATAGGATCATAGAATGGTTTGAGGTGGAAGGGTCCTTAAAGACCATTTCTCAACCCCTGGCATGGGCAGAGAAGCCCATGGCCCAGAGAAGCTGCGGCTGCCCCTGGATCCCTGGAAGTGTCCAAGGCCAGGCTGAGTGAGGCTTGGAGCAGCCTGAGATAGTAAAAAGTGTCCCTGCTCATGGCAGGGATTGGACCTGGATGATTTTTAAGGATCCTTCCAACACACACCATGTTATGGCTCTGGGGGACTTGTGCTCTGCAGGGCAATCTGAGAGCAAAGCACACTTCTCAGAGCGTCGCTGAACACAGCGAGTTTTAGTTCTTTCTCCAGCATGGGGAAAAAAGAAGTGTTTCAGGGTGAGGTGGTTGTGGAGGGTCTAAGCCCTGAAGGTAAGGTCCCAGAATGTTTGCTGGCTGCAGCTCAATACAATCCCTGGAGAGGAAAGGCAAACAGACATAGCCTGTGGAAAAAAAACCCTGCCGATAAGGAGGGCTCAAAGTGGAACTGAACTTTGGCAGGTTGGTTGTTTAGGTCTGGCTGCCAAGACTTTCCAGGATTAGGATGTGAAAAACTGGGAGAAAACCTGGTTTTTCTTTCTCCAAACCTGCTTCTTCCTTCTGTCGCTGAGGGAATCTGTGAAAAAGAATAAAGCAGAAGAACCCAGAGGGAGTTAAAAGCTTTGTGAAGCATTCTTCTCAAATCCAGCTGGGGTTGCTACGCTCTTGGAAAGGTGCCTTATGGAACCTTGGACACCTCTGGGCAGATGGATGCTCCTGAAATCAGTGCTGCTGGAATCCTGGGCGCTCCTCCAGCCCCTCGTGTACCACCCCAGGGAAATGTGATCTCCCACTTCTGTCCAGTGAAGGAACCTGGCTGCTGGATCACCAGGGAGGATTCTGGCTGCAGGACCTGGTGTGGCAGCTCTGGAACCCACGGGCAGAGCAGAGCAGGGGCAGTCAGTGTGACCAGGTCACCGTGCCCAGGTCAGAGAGGCGCACGGGGACCTCGCCACCCTGAGCTGTGACATCAGGCTGGACTTTGGCAAAGGGTGGCCAGGCTGCACTCGCCTGGATGGAAGCGACAGGGGCTGCTGCATCACAGCCTGCAAACCTCAATTTCCCTCTCTTCTAAATGACCTTCAGCTCCAAAAGTCCCCCCACCCCATCCCCAGCATCTTCTCCTGCCTGGTCACCTCCCTTTTTGCCATTGCAGTGGCAGGGAAAGCCCTGACTCTACCAACAAGCCCCATCAATCCTTCCCTCTGAGAAAAACTGGAGGGGAGTGAGCAGTTCCCACATGATTGTACTGGCGGCACTCAAAAGGCTCCAAAACCCCTGAAGAGAGAGATTTCCTGGGGCTGTGTGGGTCAAGAGGCCCCAGGTGTGTTCAGTGAGCTTTAATGACCCTAATGAGAATGAGCCTAATGAGCTTTAATGACCCTAATGAGCCTCCTTAGGAGATGATTTCTATTCCTGCATAGCAGCCAATCACCTGCTCCGTGAGCAAGGGGAGTATACAACGCTGCTTGTGCCAACTGGTTAAAAACCAGACAATTTGAAGAAAAAAATCAAATCTGCTCAGTTAATTTTGGGGTTTGAAAGGTTTGGAACTTTTAAAATATATGTTTTTTACAGGCCTGGTTTTGGACCAGATGTGTGTGTGTATATGTATTTTTTAAGCCAGCTCACCTAAGCTGGTCTGTAAGGCAGAAATGCCCCCTTTCCCACCTGTATTCTTTATGCAGTTCTTTAGCAATTTCCTACGCAAGCACACACCTATGGAATTTGTGGAGGAAAACAGCCCACACTGGGGATGAGGCTGTGGTGAGATGTATGAGAAGAGCTGCTCCCCAGCAGCCCTGTGGAGAGGCTTGTGACCCTCCCACTTGCAGGGAGCTGTCTGTGTGCTTTGTGTTTCATTGTCTGGAGGTTGCTAGGCTGCACTTTCCAGGACAGCCTCCTTTTTGTTCTCCTTTTTCTTCATTTTTCTCCTTCCCTCTGCCTGAAACAAGCTGTGGAAAAGCCCCTGGCCTGGCTGGCTCCCTGTGAGCTATTGCTTGCTAAAGAGATTGGCTAAAGGGGGAAAGTCTGAGCACAGCAAAGTGGTAGGAGCAGGGTTTGCATCTCAATCTGAGGCATCTCAAAGCCCGATAAGTGCAGAAAAGACTTTGCTGTGTTAATGCAAAATTATATTTATGAGCAATTTTTGGAAAATAGGACTGGTATCAACCTGGGGATATTGTCTGGCCCAGTTCCCTAAGCCTGGCTTTGCCATAGGGAATGGATGCCTGACCTCTTTGCAGAGAGCTGCTGCAGATAGAGATTTCTCAGTTTCTATAGTGAATTTATCCCAGTACTGTGCTGCTATAAAGAAGTCTGCTCTTTCTACAGCTTCGCTCTATTACCTTTAAACCGAGCCCCAGCTGAGTTAGAGTTTAGTCCCAGCCTTGCCTTTCTTTCTCCCTTCTTTTCTCTTTTCTTTTAATTCTGAAGAGGCCTCAGCTGCCTTCTATTTCCTTCCTCTCTCACCTTCCAGGTCCTGTTCCCCAGACCTTGTTCTTTCCTTATAAAACCCTTGATAACCCGTTCCCCACTTAAGGCTTTGTGGGATCCTTGTTTTTCTGCCTTCTGGCTGCTGTGGGTGAAGGTCTGGCTTTGAGGAGCACACCCTGCTCCCTCTGCTCCAGAATCCAGCCTTGCAGCTATCCCAATCTCCTGCTGCTGAGGGCTTCCTTAGGCTCTTCCTTAAATGAAAAATATCCTGGAAGCTTATTTCTTGACATTAGAACAATTTCTACAAGTCCTTGAGGTGTGAGCATGATGGTTAAAATCCCACTGTGCAAATGAATGCCTTTGCTGCTGTGTTCTGTTGCCCGCCCAGGGGCAGCAGGAGAGGCACAGAGCGCTTCTGCTGGCCCCGGGCACCTGGCCTGGCCCGGTCCAAGAATCCCTGTGATAATTCACTGCTGAGAGCGCCAGCAGCGGCTTCCCCGGGGCTGCGCTTCTTCATGAGCTGTTCGCCCGTTCGGAGTTTCTTTTCAGCACGGCTTTCTCGGAGCAGGAGCACCACGCCTCAACAGCGAGGTAACGTCACCAGCACTGAGGCGGGGAGAGGGGAGCCGGGTCTCATCTCCGCCTCCTGCTCGCCGCCATTCGCTGCTTTCCCGCTCGCTGATTGGTCCAACTGACGAAGCCCCACCCCCACCCACGCCGGTATTCAAGTGCGGCGGCAGCGCCGGGATGCGCTGAGTCCGGCGGGGCCCGGGGCGGCGGTATTTGGTTTCCCGGTCGTATCATTCCGGCACGGCGGCGGCTCCAACCCAGGTGGGACCCGCGGTCGGCGCTGCCCCAGCTCGGGGCTCGCTGCGGGCGGAGGGGCCGCGGTGAGGGGCGGGGGGGTTCTGGCGAGTTCCTTGTGCCGGTGCCCCCGTGTCCCCCCTGCGCTGAGGCCGCCGAGGCAGCGGCTGCCCGCGGTGTCCCCCGTGCCCGGATGGCCGGGGCCGAGCCGGTGCCGCGGCAGCGATGGCTCCCGCCGGCTGCTCTCGCTGGGACGGAGGCGGCTGCTCCGTGCCCGGGACACTTCCCGGCCGTGCGGCAGCGGGCTCCGGGCCGCTGCTCGGGCGGGCGGGAGGTGTCCGTGCCCGGCTCGGGGCTGGCACGGCACGAACCTGAACGCGCCTCGGAGCCCAAAGCGCTGCCGGGCCAGGGAATGCGGGGCACGATGGTCAGCAGCCCGGGGCTGCTGCTTCTCGGCCCTGGGCAGGTGGACTCCGAGCCGCAGCTGCCCTGGGCCAGCAGCAGGCGGCAGCTCGCAGGCCGGGTCTGGGGCCGCCAGGAGGTGGCCGGGCCGGGGGGAAGAGGAGAGGCTCAGAGCGCTTCTGCTGGCCCCGGGCACCTGGCCTGGCCCGGCCCAACTCACCCCAAGAATCCCTGGGATAATGCACTGCTGAGAGCCCCAGAAGCAGCTTCCCCGGGGCTGCCGTTCTCGACCAGCGCAAACAGAGTGGGGCGCTTTTTATTACCAAGGTTTTTGCAGGACAGGAGTGACCTGACTTCTTTCGCGTTCCTTTTTCTGAATATGCCCCTGACTCTGCCACAATGGCGCCGGAAGTCACTTCGGTACAAGAGAGCGTAACCACCCCGGGGATTTCCCTGCCCGGCGCTGCCCCTCGCTCGCTGCTCCCGTCCCCCCTCTCCTGCCCGGCCCTCGCTGCTTCCCCGCGCGGGATTGGGCAAACCGGCAAAAGCCGCTCCCACAGCGGCTCGGAGCTGCGGCACCGGCTGGAGTGAGCTCCAGTGCTCGCCGGCTCTGTGCTGTGGCAGCAGCTGGAGTGAGCCCGAGTGCCCGCGGAGTCTGGCCGGGATGGGAGCGGCGGCGAACCCCGTGTTCGTGTCATTGCGGGGCGGCGGCGGCACCCGGAGCCCGGCGAGGCGGCGGCGGAGCTCGGAGCGGCTCCAGCCCAGGTGGGACCCGCGGTCGGCGCTGCCCCAGCTCGGGGCTCGCTGCGGGCGGAGGGGCCGCGGTGAGGGGCGGGGGGGCTCTGGCGAGTTCCTTGTGCCGGTGCCCCCGTGTCCCCCCTGCGCTGAGGCCGCCGAGGCAGCGGCTGCCCGCGGTCACACAGTCACAGAATCACTGGCTTGGGTTGCAAGAGACCTCCAAGATCCTCGAGTCCAACCCAGCCCTGACGCCTCAACTAAACCACGGCACTCAGTGCCACATCCAGTCTGTTTTTAAACACTTCCAAGGATAGTGACTCCTCCACCTCCCCGGGCAGACCACTCCAGTGCTTGGTGGCAGCAGCTCTCTGGCCACAGAGAGCAACACATAACTTTCCTGGGCATTGTCCTGGGCTAGGCTGGGAGAAGATCAGAGAAAAGAATGACAAGCACTTCTTATCTTGACTTGCTGCACCTGTTGTTTTGAACATGTGGAATGTGTTATGGAGGTTTGTTTACCAAAAGGTGGTTTCATAATTAGCTAGTGGTGATAGTGTTTGTACTGGAGGACCAGTTAGGTCCACCTGTATGGTGACTGACTGTAAGGGTGATGGGTTTCTTAATGAGTGTAGAATTATAAAGTGACTGCTCAACTTTTGTTAATCATGGAGTCAATGCTAACCATTATGCAGCTGGGGGGCTGCGACAACAGTACTTTATCACCCTTTGTGTAAAAACCTTTTTTCCTAATATCCAACCTCTATTTCCCTTGGTGCAGCTTAACACTGGGTCCTCTTGTGCTGTCAGTTGCTATCTGGAGAAAGGGACCAACCCCACCGGACCCCATCCACCCTTCAGGGAGTTCTCAGGCAGGGAGCCCGGGGTGGCCGCGCTGCAAGGCGGCGGGGCAGGGAATGCGGGGCACGATGGTCAGCAGCCCGGGGCTGCTGCTTCTCGGCCCTGGGCAGGCGGACTCCGAGCCGCAGCTGCCCTGGGCCAGCAGCAGGCGGCAGCTCGCAGGCGCTGTCAGCGCCTGTCCCGGCACGGAGCTGGGGGCTGCAGCGGCTGCAGAGCCCCAGGGGCCGGGGCTGCGGGCACCGCCGAGCTCCCGGAGGCTGCGCTTGGCTCCGCCGCTGCTGCTGCCGCAACTCTGGGCAGCGGGGACAGCGCAGCCGGAGCTGCCACCGCCCTGCCGAGCCTCGGGCTCCCGCAGGGCCCGCAGCAGCACTGACCGCTCATCGTGTCCCTTGCAGGGTGCCACCAGCGCCGCTGTAAAGCTGCTCCCGAGGCCGAGCTCCCAAAGGCTTTGCCGGCGCTCCTGATGTGTCGGCAGCAAGGTGCTGATTGTTCCAAGGAGAGTGATTCTGACTGTGAGCTGGAGGAGAGTGAATGCTGCTCTACTCCTGGAGTTGGGAAGGAGCCCCAGCATCTCCAGGACGGACCGGCAGCCGGGGTTCCACTCTTGCCTGGGGCACAAGAAGCCACTCAGCACAAGCAGGGGGATGCCCCTTGTGAGCGTGCAGTGAGTGAAGATGTGGAGAGTGGATTCTGCACCAGGGATGGGAGTGTGAGGGAGCCCCTGGCTGCCCAGGGCACATCAGCAACCGGCAACAAACACAAAAGGGACCTCAGAAGATTCCTGGGTGAGTGCAGGGCCACCCCTGTGACCTCTAGGGAGGCGCCAGTGTCCCCTCCCAAGGGCAGGGCTGGCAGGTGTGTGGCTGTTTCCCGAGGTGTGGACGAGGCCTGGTGCTCTGCTGGGCCCCATCAGTGGCTGGCAGCAAGAGCCCCAGCTGCCCCCAAGGCTGTGCAGCTCTCCTGCTGCAGCCTGTGCCCTCAGCTGTGTCCCTGGCTGTGGCCAGAGCTGTGTCCCTGGCCGTGCCCAGGCTCTGGGCTCTCTGGCTGCCAGCTGAGCGAGGGCCACACTGGCTGAGGGCTCCCTGCTGTGCTCCCTGGGCAGGGGCTGAGCAGATTGCAGGGCCGGCTCTGCTTCTGGCAGCCAGCAGCTCTTTCCTGCTCCAGGTGAACGGCTCAGGCGCCATCCCGAGGGCACGGCGCTGCTGATCCTGCTGCTCCTGCTGCTGCTGCTGGCTCTGCTGGTGGCCTTGGCTGTGCTGGCAGGTAAGGCAGGGGCAGCAGCCTGGGCCCAGCCCCTCGGGGCAGAGCGGGCTCCCTGCTCCCTGCACAGGGCAATGCTCAGACCTTCTCCTCTTGCCCCTGCAGCACCGCAGGCTCCAGTGACAGCTGCCACTCCACAGTGTGTTCTGGGCTGTCCCCCTGGCTGGGTTGGCTTCAACGGGGTCTGCTACGGCTTCTCAAGGGATTACGGCACCTGGGAGCAGGGTCAGGAACGCTGCTCCGAGCTGAACGCCTCCCTGGCCATTGCCAAGGATGAGGGGGCCATGGTGAGTGAGGGGCTGCGGGCGGTGCGGGCTGGCTGAGGGCAGCCTGGGGGTGCTCCTGGGCCGGGCTCGGGGCTCGTAGGGCTGGGGGTGCAGCCCCGGGCCGGGGCCTTGCAGGGAAGGAGCCCCGGCGTGCGGGGGCAGCCCCGGGCACGTGTCCCCCCGAGGGGCCGGGGCAGCTGCCACTCCTCTCTCCCGGGCAGGATTTGCTCTTCCGCCTCCGCGGGAACGGCGATTACTGGCTCGGGCTGCGCAGACGGGGCCAGCGCCTGCACTGGGGGGACGGCAGCAGCTACAGCTCCCGGTGAGTGCCGGGGAGCCGGGCAGGGCCTGGCCGGACAGGGGCACAAGGTGTTCCCCTGGCAGCCAGCGCTGCCTCTGCTCCTCCCTGCAGGGTTCCTGTCTTTGGCGATGCTGAGTGCGCGTACCTGGCTGACAATTCTTTGAGGAGTGAGAACTGCTCATATGAGCTGCTGTATCTCTGCAGCAAGGCCCAAGCTCCCCTGTGACGGGGGCTGCAGAAAGGACCTTCTCCACGCTGGGCAGTGCCAGCTTCCCCTGTCAGCCCAGCCCAGGGCTGTCCTTCCTCAGCTGCACCCTGTGCCTTGCACTGCCTCTCAGGGTCACCTCAGTGCCTGTCCATGCCCAGAGCCAGCGCTGGGCTGGGGCTGCAAAGGAAACGTCTCTGCAATCCATCCTGCCACCCATGCTGCCTGCAGGGAGTGCAGTGCCCTCATTATGTGTGAGAGACACAGCTCACAATTTACGCTTTTTATAAGACTCTGTTAAGCCTTAAAATCCCATCCTGGGATACTTGCCTTTTTTCCATGGGTAACTTGAATGATATTCTGTGTGCAGTGACATGGAGCATGCATGTTTATCAAGTTTTTAATAATTCAAGTGTAACGGTGAATTTCTATCATGTTTTGCTAGTTTTTAAGTTATGACTTGCGTTAGGCTATTTTGTACAATAAACTAATATATTTTCTTTTTTTCTTGTGGTTCTCTTTTTGTATTTTCACTCCCTCATAACGAGGGTCCATAAAATATTGTTTTTTCATGCTCTGATTTTTTTTCCATTATCTTGTCTTTCTGATGAGAAAATCCTCGAATGTGGGAAATTACTTAATTCTTTTACACCATTTTCTGAGTTGGTTACATGAAGAAATCATTCCAAGATTTCACAGTCTCTGTTGTGCTACAGTCTAAGATAGTATCTATGACTACACTATTTATAAAGTCTATACAGTGCATACATAAACTGACAGGTTATACTGTATCAAAAGCAGTAATTACTAACTGCACTATCAGGATTTTTGTGATCAATAAGAAATTGCAAAGCAAAAGTTAGTACATAAATGCCAAAGCCAATACCTATATTTGTTATTTATAACATTATACAGCAAGCTAGACTGGGGAATCCAAATCGCCCTGGGCTCTTGGGAATCATCACAGACTGGCCTGAAGGTGAGACTTTTGGCCTCTCCTTGGAAGATGTGAGGAATGACCTTCAGTTTTAAAATTTTACAAGTTTATTAAACCTTAACAAAAAATAGAACAAGGGACTGAATAAGGAAAATTAACAGCACTGAAGGTCTCTGGGACTGTCGGCCTCGTGCGCGTTTGCAAAGTGGATGCTCTGCCTTTTATGCCCCCAGCCCCTCCCAAAGTTTGGTCAGTCAGCTCCTCCTGTGCCCTGCCCTGCTGGAGATCACTTCCTGACACCTTGACTGCAGCTCAGGTGCTGTCCTGTGGCCCTGCTGGCACTGAGCCGGCCCTGCCCAAATGCCCTGACTGCTGAGGCTGCTGCAAGGGGAGGGACAGGGGACTCTGGGGGGACACATTACAGTCACAGCACTGCACATCTACAAAACTTCTCCTAACTTACATGGAATATCTGTCTCTTAACTCGTAGCAGGTGGATCTTAGTGGTGAGTACAGCGGCCAGCTCAGTCTTGCCTTCTGGTTCCTGTTGCATTAAAAGACAGCTGAGGAATGACAGAGCTCTGGGGTGGCTTTCTTGCCCCCACCTCACCGTGCCCACGGGCTTGCTGCCCGCAGCAGGGCTGTGGAATCTTCTCGGTGCTGAACACAGGGCCCAACCTGGTCTTGCCCTCTAGTTCTTGTTTCACTCTGCTTGTTGGTCCTCAAGGGAACCACCCCAATGCCTCTGATGGTTCCCTGTGTACTTCCCCTCCACAGATGCTTGTGATTCTCATCTATTACAACAGCACAATTACACCAATAAATGATATAGCTCAAACTCCCCACCTAAAGTGTTAGGTAAAACAATCTTCAAGCTGGCTGGAAGCTGGGCTCCGCTTTTGGGAAACCTTTGAGCTTCTTTGGTTGTCTCTGACCCGCTCTGGCTGTTCCAGTCTATCCTTTGGGTTCTTTCTCCAGCCTTTAACTCTGTTGCCGTGTCTCCGCTCTCGCTCTGTGGCTGGCACAGCCCATTCAGTGCTGAGCAGCACCTGCAAGGGACCTCCCCACTGAGGGGTTAACACTGCAGGCAGTGTCCATAGCCCAGCCTCAAATGGTTCATTATCTGAAAGGGTAACTGAGTGTTCAAGCAGTCACCCACCGCTGCTGGCACGAGGGAGCTGCGTGGCCCAGGAAGCCCTGCAGCCCCAGAGAGGTTCAGCACTTGGCCCAGCTCCCCGCTCTGGTGGCAGCAGGTTCCAGGGAACGTGGGTTAGAGCTGCAGTGGGTCACAGCCATTGCAGATACCCCTGTTTGTGGGGATTTAGTGGAAACATAAACACTGCTAAATTTGATGGAAATCACTGTACGCAACTTTACATCCATCTTTTGGCAAACTTATATGTAGAGGCAAATTCTTCTCCTTACAAAAACAGAGTGTACACAGAGAGCCAGTGTAGCGTTTTGCCCGGGGGGTTTCGAGCTGATCTGATGAGCTCTCAACACCCCAACACTACACCCCAGAATAGCTCAGCTTTCATTGGGAGGCATAAAAGGAGCAGGAGGCTGATGTGACAGCGTCAGGAACAAAAAAGGTTTAAAAAAGGCAAAACAACAAACTCAAAGCGATCCAGGTGCCACAAGCTTGTGCTCCTGGTAAAGACACCTCACAAAAGCGATTTGGCTTCTTTGTTCTGTGCTTTTCTACTCAATGGCCCAGGTGGGACCTTTTGGCTTATGGCCAATTAGCTGTCCCCAAACTTGAAGTCCCCAAGGTCCTATCAGTGACTTTTCTACCTAATCACTGGGAGAAAGTTCTGGCTCTTTCCTTTTGGGGGACAGAGGAAGGTTCTGTCACTCTGTCCATAGGGGGCACATTCCTACACCTCACCTCTTGTTTTCATTTAAAAGAAAGAGGAGGAAATGTGAATTGAAAATTCTCATTCTCGTCAGTAATTTGTAGTTATGCCAATAATTTTTTAAATTTGGTCCTAATCTTCTGTTTCAACTTTGGTCAAGTGTTTTTCCCAGGTAAACTTCAAATTCCTGGCTGTGTATGATTTGCACATAGAGGTAGGTTAACATCTTTTTTAACACTGTAACAACAATTACAGAACTTTTTCAGTGCAAAACTCTCTTGTAAACAATTTTAACATGTGCAAACTTAAAAAACAGTCTTTGCTTCCAGCAGTCTCTCAGTTGTCTGTGCATTCTGCTTCTGGTGTTGTCTGCTGCTCTTGGATCGGCTGCACCTGGGGCTTGACATTCTTTGCAGGGATCCACCGAAGACCTGTGTTTGTAGAGACACATGCAAACCCCCGTCCCCAAGTCACAAGAGGATAGGATCCTGAAATCTGTCCTGTCTCTGAATCCTTGATGAAGACTGGTGGCCTTTCCTTGAGCTTTGCTTGGCTGGTGTTGCTGAAATGTCTGAATATTGGCGGTACCTGCTCCATAAAAGAATTATTTAAAAAGTTAAAAACATATATAGCTTTATTCAGCCTCTGTATTGTAGAAAGCACTTCTGTCCCTCCTTTTTGTCTTTCAAGAATCATTTTTAGTGACCTGTGTGCTCTTTCTACAATAGATTGACCTGTGGAAGAGTGTGGAATACCTGTGGTATGCTTGACACCCCAAGTTCTGAAAAATTCCTGCAGTTTGTTAGAGATGTAGGCTGGTCCATTGTCCGTTTTGACTTCCTGAGGAACACCTAGGGATGCAAATGCTTGTAAGAAATGTTTGATCACCTCTCTGCTTTTTTCTCCTTGGTGTGCAGAAGCAAAAAATGCTCCTGAGAATGTGTCTATTGATACATGTATGTGTTTGAATCGTCCAAATGACTGATATTGAGTGGTGTCCATTTGCCATCTCTGCAGGCTGTTTAAGCCTCGAGGGTTAACTCCTGTTGCATTTGCTGGTATGGCCAATTTCTGGCAATCTGGACATGACTGAACAATTGCTTTGGCCTGATTCTGAGAGATGTTAAACATTCTTACTAGAGCAGGTGCATTTTGATGGTAAAAGGCATGGCTCATTCTGGCTTGTTCAATGACATTAGGGAGCATGTGCTGGATTGGCATGGCTAGCAGATCAGCCATGGCATTGTCTTCTGCTAGGACAAAATAAGGTTCCTGTCCAATTGAAAGAAATAGGATTAGTTTTTTGAGCAGACTGTATAGCTGAGCATTTGAAACTTCCTTCAGCAGAGATCCTTCTGCTCTCTCCACTACACCTGCAACATAAATGGAATCTGTTACTAAATTAAATGGAAATGTGAATTTTGAGAATACATGTACAACAGCTGCTAATTCTGCAATCTGTGCAGAACCAACTACTTCCTCAATATCTGATTCCCATTGTTTTGTGTCTGGATTTTGCCAGGCAATCACAGATTTTTTAGACTTCCCAGAACCATCTGTAAAAAATGTGATAGCCTCTAAGGGTGCATGGCTTCTTAAAGGCTTATGAATCAATTTTAATGATGAACTTAATAGCTCATGCTTGGGACAACTGACTGAAATTTTCCCTGTGAAATTTTCTAAAGCAAGTTTCATGAGTTCTGAATATTGAATTAACCATTCCAAATAACTGGATTTGACAGGGAGGAAGATTCCTGCAAAATCTTCTCCTGCAAGGGAAAGCATTCGAGATCTAGCTTTGATAATCAATTGTGAAATAATTTCAGGGCAAGTTGTTGTAGTTTTACCCAGGTGACGAGATAGGAAGACCCACTCTAAGATTATCAGGTGGTCCTTCTTCTCTAGATCCCACTGGAATATTAAACTGTGAAGCTGTGGATTCTCTCCTAAAACTGCAAACAAAAAAGACAAGTTAGGGTTATATCGGTGAGCCTGGCGTGACTGGACGGCTCTCATCACTTTGTCTAAGGCATGTTGGGCTTCTTTGTTGAATTCTCGGGGTGAGTTTAAAGCTGTGTCTCCTTTCAATAAATCTGACAGAGGATCTAAGTCCTGATTTGTAATGCCTAGTAGTGGACGAAGTCAGTTCAGAGTCCCTACTAGCTGCTGTACTTCATTCAGTGTCCTTGGATTTGTCCTTAGCTGGAGTGGCTGTGGAGTTACTGTTTGTTCTGTGATCCTGTATCCTAAATGTTTCCAAGGAGGAAATGTCTGTATTTTTTCCTTTGCTACTGTTAGTCCTGCTTTCTCCACTGCTGAGATGTCCTGATCTGTTGTCTTCTGCATTGATGCTTGGTCCTCTGCTGCTGCTGGCTGCTGTGTCTGCTCTCCCGCCCCTGGGCGTCTCTCGCCTCTTTCTCAGATAAATCAGTGACAAGTTGTAACACCGTCCTGAATACTGGATGCAGCTTAAGCTGGACTTCTTATTCTTTTGCATATTATATAATTTCAATCCCACTCTGTCCCAGAATACTGGAGTGAGCCTTTGAGACTCCTCTACCTCTGGAAACTCCTGGAAAACCCATCTAATCAGCTTTTTGAGCTGTTTCTTCTCAAACATCACAGCTTGAATTTCTAGCTTATAGTTCAAATAAAAATTAATTTCCTGCTCAACTAATGACAACTGTGTTTTCATATTTCACTCACCGAGGTCGTTCTCAGTTGTCCCCGTGGTATATCCCAGAGCCGATTTCGTACCCTATGCCCGCTTGGCAGACGGGCATTCCTCTCAGGCGTTGCCGACAAACTCGGTCCCCGTGTCTGGTTCCAGCCTCCTTTCACCGGCCGGAGGCTTTGGTGAGAGTCTCCCTCAGAACTCACACCCCTTTTCCTGGGTTTTCTTTTCACAACAAAAACCAGGTGCAGGCCGGCTTCTCCAAAAATGCAAATACCAAGGAAAATTGCCTAATTTTGACTGAGGGCAGTCAAAATATTCCCAGACTGTTCCTCTCAATATGAGAAAAACCTGTCCCTGTTCGGGCGCCACAATGTAGCATTTTGCCCGGGGGGTTTTGAGCTGATCTGATGAGCTCTCACCACCCCAACGCTACACCCCAGAATAGCTCAGCTTTCATCGGGAGGCATAAAAGGAGCAGGAGGCTGATGTGACAGCGTCAGGAACAAAAAAGGTTTAATAAAGGCAAAACAACAAACTCAAAGCGATCCTGGTGCCACAAGCTTGTGCTCCTGGTAAAGACACCTCACAAAAGCGATTTGGCTTCTTTGTTCTGTGCTTTTCTACTCAATGGCCCAGGCGGGACCTTTTGGCTTATGGCAAATTAGCTGTCCCCAAACTTGAGATGAAGTCCCCAAGGTCCTCTCAGTGACTTTTCTACCTGATCACCGGGAGAAAGTTCTGAGCTCTTTCTTTTTTGAGGGACAGAGGAAGGTTCTGTCACTCTGTCCATAGGGGGCACATTTCTTCAAATGATACAGTTCAAACTCCCTGCCAAAGTGTTAGTTAAACAATCTTCAAGCTGGTGGAAGCTCGACTCCACTTTTGGGCCATCTTCAATCTCTGGTTGTCTCTCACCCGCTCTGGCGGTTCCAGTCTGTTCTCTGGGTTCTCTCTCCAAGCCTTTAGCTCTGTTGCCATCAGCCCGCTCTTGCTCTGCGGTTGGCACAGCCCATTCAGCTCTTAGGCAGAAGGACACTGCCACGCCAAAAGGATTCCTGAAGCAGCCCTAACCTGCAGCACCTGGGGGCCTTCAGGCCATCCATCCAAAGGAAAAGTGACTTCTGGAGCCGGAGAGAGCCAAGGGATCTGCTGGCAGGAGAATCCGGGAATGGAGAAGGTGCTTCCAGCTCTGCTGTTTGCTGCTCCTCCCCATGGGACAGGAGAGCATCAAGCACCTTCCGTCAGCCTTTGCTGCCTCAGGGCATGAAATCTCCGGGGAGACAAGGCCACCTCAGGGCCACCAGATCCCACCTGAGAGAAGCACATGCTCAAAACCTCACCATGGTCTCGGCCACTAAAAGGAGGAACTTTTCTTGTGGGTCCCCAATGCCATTTCCAACAAAGCCCAGCTGGTGATGAAAATTGCATTCACACTCAGGGGGCAAAACCAATCCGGAGTCACAGACATCTGAGGTACAATTAGGGCTCCAGAAAAGAAGAATTTCTCTTTGTTTTTAACAGAGGCAGATTTTCATCTTTTCAGCCCAAATCTTCTCTGATACACAAAAGAACATTAAATATAGAAGCACTTTAGTTCAAACTTGAAACCTTTGTTTTTTGGCAATTCTCTTTGTACATGAAGTGTGGCTGGATGAACACGACTGAAGCACACAAATCCTAGGACTGCTACTACAAACTGCAGAAACTACTGGACATTCTCTTCTTCTGGCAGCAGGAGTAAACATGTCTAAAGGTGTCTTTGTATGGAGAGCAGCTACACTGAATGGTTTCAGCATCAAAATCAACTGGAAACCAATGATATCAGGAAAAGTGTTAAAGAAATTAACATTGTATTTCAGATATTTTCTCAGACACATTTTCAAGATGAGTCACACAAACGAAATTTCCTGAGGCTGTAACAGAGTGTTACATTGCACTGTGGGACTGGGCTTTTCCAGGGAGAGGAGGGAGGAGCAGAAGCTCCGCAAAGCTTTGCCAACTTTGTGTCCTCTCAAAGAGAATAAAAAAAAAGTGACTACAGTAATGCCCTTCTAGTACTGCTGACAGTATGCTGCGACAAGAGCAGATTGAAAATTAGTGCGAGAAACGACCCTCACTTTTGAAATTTTAGAAAAGTTTTCTAAACCTTGACAAAAATTACAACAAAGGGCCGAATGAGGAAAAATCACAGCGCTGGGACCCCAGCCCAGCCCAGCCCTGTCCCCCCGTGGTTTGCAGCCTCGCAGCTCGGTGACCAAAGGGGCTGCTGTCCCTCTCACACCCTCGGTGTGGCACAGGTAACCCTGGCCCTGCCAAAGTCTCTCGCAGCTGGCAGACGTGCTCGCTGCCCATCGCTGAAGATGCTTCCGTGGACCTTGGCGGGAGGGCAGGCGGTGCCAGGCCGTGCCTCTCAGTGCCCAGCCTGCCCTTCCCCCGTGCCCCGACTGCTGGGGCTGCTGCAAGGGGAGGGGAAAGGGCAGCGTGGGGAACACGGCAATAACATCACTGTATGTCGGGGTCTCCAGCCCACCCAGCGGATGCCAGATGTCGGGTTTCCAGCCCCGGATTGGGGTGACCCCGAAAGATGGAAAAGTCTCTCCTCCAACCCGTGCCTTCAAAGAAAGACTCGGTAGCTGTCTGTTGTCCGGTCTCAAGGTTGTTTATTGTTGGTTATCTAAAGATTCTTCTCCTGAGCTGCTGCGGCTCGTTCAGCAGCTCAGACAAAGGCACACTGCCCTCCCAGGGGCTGCTGCCATCTTTTATATCACACATTACGTGTTACATGTTTATACTTTTTCCCCAATGCAAATCATCTATATTGAATGGTGACTTTCTACTCTAAACCAATCTGTGAGTGCCAACATCACCAAAGACATGGAGGCTGGGAAGGAGAAAGGAGGAGGACAGGGCACACCCAAATCCCTCCATCTTAGAACCCCTGACCCCCATGTACAAAACTTGGACCCCTGCGTACAAGGCTTAAACCCCCCTGTACAGCACTCAAAAACCCTTCCTTTCACTTGGTGACTACTTCTACTACAACACCTAAACTTGTGTGTGTGGCTTGTGATTCTTCACACAGAGTTGGTAATTTGCTCCAGGGGCTAAGATCCAAACCCCACGTGTGTCTTTGGCTGCAGGCCAGGGTCTCAGAGCCCCCTGCCAGCGGCTCTGGCCATCCAGGGCACCCGGAGGGATGTCCTGGGTTCCCACAACTGTACAGCTAACATCCACTGACACCTGCCTCTCAATCGTGAGAGCCAGCTGATACATTGCTCCAACATAACACTGCAACTCACAGAGAAAGAGAGAAGACTGCAGGAAGTGGTAAAATGGAGGAGAAAAACAAAGCAAACACTAGGTGATTGCTTGATATTTTTGTATTTTTTCCTGTTCTCTTTGGGGACTTCCTACAGGCTCTCAGCTTTAATAACTAAGCACAGACTCTGTAACCACCTTGACCTGCTAACCACAGGCTTCCCTTGGGAGAACGCCCGTCCGCGCTTAGCTAGGAGGAGAAAGAATGAAAGAAAAGAGACAGGAAAAAGGGGGGGGCGGGGGGGGGGGAGAGAAAGAAAGAAGAAGACTTCTTCTGCCTTCTTCTCGGAGAGCAGCAGCAAATGCGCACCCTGCACCCTCGGCGCACCGGCCCGAGCAGCTGCCGAGCTCCCTGCGCGCTCCCCGCCCGGGCGGCTCCAGGCCGGCGGGCACTGCAGAGAAATCCCCGCAGCCGGCGCTCCCTGCCAGCCCTGCCGGGCGCCACCGCCCCGGGCACCTTCCAGCCGGGTTTTCCCTCTGGCAGCTCGGGCCTCGCCTCTTCCAGAGCAGACCACGCTGTGCCCCGGGGCTTTGCCGCTGGGAGCACTGGGAGAGATCCCGGGAGCACTGGGAGGGAACTGGGAGCACAGGGAATGCCAGGAGGGAACCGGCAGGGAGAGTGGGAGCAGCGGCAGTGACCGAGAAGGAGCACTGGGAGGGATCTCAGGAGCCCTGGGAAGGAATCGTGCTCCCAGCTCCTGCCCAGCGCTCTCCCCATCCCTGCCGGGGCTTGCCAGGAAGAGGGATACTGGCAGGGAACTGGGAGGGAGCTGCTCAGCACTCTGCAAGGTGCAGCAGCCCCAGGGGTGACCAGTGAGGAGGGGGAAGTGCCCCCAGTCCCTCCACAGTGCCCCCAAAAAGGGGGGGTTACGAGGAGAAAAGGGATTGAAATGGAGAGGGGGAAAACCTTGTCTCTAGTTGTGTTTGGACTGGGGAGGATCCCCATGCACCCGTGATTTGAAGGGTCTCAGATGTAGGAAAACACCTTTTTCATCATTTCGGCTGCCTCGCTTGCCAGGGAATCACCATTTCCCACGATTTTCATGTTTAAATAGAAATCGAAACTCTTTATGCTGCTGTTTGAAGTGAGGGGAAGAGCCCCATTTTCATCATCTTCAGGTTCAGGCTGAGGGCAAACACCGCTGTGCCTGGTCTGAAAGGGCTTCCCTTGAGAGGAACCTCTCGATGTGCCACTGTAAGAGTTCCACCGAGGGGGAGCCTCCATTTCAAGGGACCTTCACAGTTGAAAAGATGTCCAAAAGACCCCAGAATGGTCTTTGTTGAGGGAATTTGAAGTGGGGAACTGCATTTCCCCTCATTTTAGGAGGCTAAATTAGGGGGAAATCCCCTTCTGTGAGCATACCTGGGCTGTGTCTGGTTCCCACGGAGCAGAAGCAGCCTTGCCCTCAGCAGCTCACAGCCCTGTCCCACAAGGATGTGCCACAAAAGGGTCAGCAAAGAGCACAGGAGCCTCAGCTCAGGAGAGGCTTTGGACAGAGCCCAGGGATCTCATCCTGGAGCTCTGAAACCACAGGAAACCATGAGCCAGCCCTGGGCCGAGGCCCAGCAGCCCTGCTGGAACAAGAGAAGGGACTCCAGGCTGAGCAGGCAGTGCAGGGAAGGGCTGCAGACAGCCTGTTCAAAGAGATGCACCTGCAGCTGGAGAGCAGAACAGACAGAGCCCACAGGGACACGTGTCTTGTAGACAGTCACACAAAGACATGCCTGTTGCCTTTCTGATTGCAAAGGCGTGCGACCTGGTTCCGATGAAACAGCACGGCGACCTAATCCTCACGGACTGTCGGGCCAGTAACAAGACGCTAACACCAATGTGGTGGATGGTTAAAGGCATTTATTGCTTCATCTCGTGGGGTTATATACTCTAGGGTACTTCACTACGTCAGGAGGGGGTCTTATAACACTTCCTGGGTTAGTAGAGTGGAAAGTTACTGGCCATGTTAGTGGGGGCTACACATTCCAAGGGTGATGGCTTATCTTAGGGGATTAGGGAAGAGACATTCCTGTAACTTTCCGTAACAGCCCGAAATCTTCCGAGCGCCTTTCCCTACCTACTACACCCAGCCCAAGAATCCCTGCGGGAGTTCACTGTTGGGAGCCCCGGCAGCGGCTTCCCCGGGGCTGCGCTTCTTCTCCAGCTTCAAGGGCTTGGGGACTTTTCCTTATCGCGGAGTTTTCGGGACAGGAACGACCAGACGGGACCTGAGAACAGCTCATCTCACCATGCCTCCCGGCTCGCTCCGCCCTCTTCTCGCTGCCATAGGCTGCTTTGAAAAACCCGGCCAATCGAAAGTTGCAAGAACTTTCCCTCGCGGGCACGGGCTCTCAGCTGCGCCGGCAGCGGCCGTACCCGCTGGGTGTTTCCGGGACCAGAGCGGCGGCTCCGGGCGGCGGGCAGGTGTCATTCCGGCGTGTTCGTGTCATTGCGGAGCGGCGGCGGCACCCGGAGCCCGGGCGAGGCGGAGGCGGAGCTCGGAGGCGACTCCAGCCCAGGTGGGACCCGCGGTCGGCGCTGCCCCCGCTCGGGACTCGCTGCGGGCGGACGGGCCGCGGTGAGGGGCGGGGGGGCTCTGGCGAGTTCCTTGTGCCGGTGCCCCCGTGTCCCCCCTGCGCTGAGGCCGCCGAGGCAGCGGCTGCACGCGGTGTCCCCCGTGCCCGGATGGCCGGGGCCGAGCCGGTGCCGCGGCAGCGATGGCTCCCGCCGGCTGCTCTCGCTGGGACGGAGGCGGCTGCTCCGTGCCCGGGACGCTTCCCGGCCGTGCGGCAGCGGGCTCGGGGCCGCTGCTCGGGCGGGCGGGAGGTGTCCGTGCCCGGCTCGGGGCTGGCACGGCACGAACCTGAACGCGCCTCGGAGCCCAAAGCGCTGCAGGCGCCGAGCGCGGGCAGCAAGCGCCGCATCCTGCGGGCTCCGGGGCCGAGGCTTCTCTGCCCTCTGTGCCAGGAGGCGCCCCGTGTTCGCAGGCAGGGAGCCCCAGCGGCCGTGCCGGCGCCCGGGGTGGCCGCGCTGCAAGGCGGCGGGGCAGGGAATGCGGGGCACGATGGTCAGCAGCCCGGGGCTGCTGCTTCTCGGCCCTGGGCAGGCGGACTCCGAGCCGCAGCTGCCCTGGGCCAGCAGCAGGCGGCAGCTCGCAGGCGCTGTCAGCGCCTGTCCCGGCACGGAGCTGGGGGCTGCAGCGGCTGCAGAGCCCCAGGGGCCGGGGCTGCGGGAACCGCCGAGCTCCCGGAGGCTGCGCTTGGCTCCGCCGCTGCTGCTGCCGCAACTCTGGGCAGCGGGGACAGCGCAGCCGGAGCTGCCACCGCCCTGCCGAGCCTCGGGCTCCCGCAGGGCCGGCAGCAGCACTGACCGCTCATCGTGTCCCTTGCAGGGTGCCACCAGCGCCGCTGTAAAGCTGCTCCCGAGGCCGAGCTCCCAAAGGCTTTGCCGGCGCTCCTGATGCCGCCGGGGCAAGGTGCTGTTTATTGCACACCCAGTGATGCCGGCTGTGAGCAGGAGGAGAGTGAATCCTGCTCCACTCCTGGAGTTGCGAAGGAGCCCCAGCACCACCAGGACGGACCGGCAGCCGGGGTTCCGCACTTGCCTGGGGCACAAGAAGCCACTCGGCACAAGCAGGGGGATGCCCCTTGTGAGCGTGCAGTGAGTGAAGATGTGGAGAGTGGATTCTGCAGCAGGGATGGGAGTGTGAGGGAGCCCCTGCCTGCCCAGGGCACATCAGCAACCGGCAACAAACACAAAAGGGACCTCAGAAGATTCCTGGGTGAGTGCAGAGCCACCCCTGGGGGCTCTAGGGAGGGGCCAGTGTCCCCTCCCAAGGCCAGGGCTGGCAGGTGTGTGGCTGTTTCCCGAGGTGTGGAAGAGGCCTGGTGCTCTGCTGGGCCCCATCAGTGGCTGGCAGCAAGAGCCCCAGCTGCCCCCAAGGCTGTGCAGCTCTCCTGCTGCAGCCTGTGCCCACAGCTGTGTCCCTGGCTGTGGCCAGAGCTGTGTCCCTGGCCGTGCCCAGGCTCTGGGCTCTCTGGCTGCCAGCTGAGCGAGGGCCACACTGGCTGAGGGCTCCCTGCTGTGCTCCCTGGGCAGGGGCTGAGCAGATTGCAGGGCCGGCTCTGCTTCTGGCAGCCAGCAGCTCTTTCCTGCTCCAGGTGAACGGCTCAGGCGCCATCCCGAGGGCACGGCGCTGCTGATCCTGCTGCTGCTGCTGCTGCTGCTGGCTCTGCTGGTGGCCTTGGCTGTGCTGGCAGGTAAGGCAGGGGCAGCAGCCTGGGCCCAGCCCCTCGGGGCAGAGCGGGCTCCCTGCTCCCTGCAGAGGGCAATGCTCAGACCTTCTCCTCTTGCCCCTGCAGCTCCGCAGGCTCCAGTGACAGCTGCCACTCCGCTCTTGGTTCCGGGATGTCCACCTGGCTGGGTTGGCTACAAGGGGGTCTGCTACTACTTCTCAAGGGCTTACGGCACCTGGGAGCAGGGTCAGGAACGCTGCTCCGAGCTGAACGCCTCCCTGGCCATTGCCAAGGATGAGGGGGCCATGGTGAGTGAGGGGCTGCGGGCGGTGCGGGCTGGCTGAGGGCAGCCTGGGGGTGCTCCTGGGCCGGGCTCGGGGCTCGTAGGGCTGGGGGTGCAGCCCCGGGCCGGGGCCTTGCAGGGAAGGAGCCCCGGCGTGCGGGGGCAGCCCCGGGCACGTGTCCCCCCGAGGGGCCGGGGCAGCTGCCACTCCTCTCTCCCGGGCAGGATTTGCTCTTCCGCCTCCGCGGGAACGGCGATTACTGGCTCGGGCTGCGCAGACGGGGCCAGCGCCTGCACTGGGGGGACGGCAGCAGCTACAGCTCCCGGTGAGTGCCGGGGAGCCGGGCAGGGCCTGGCCGGACAGGGGCACAAGGTGTTCCCCTGGCAGCCAGCGCTGCCTCTGCTCCTCCCTGCAGGGTTCCTGTCCTCGGCAATGCCGAGTGCGTGTACCTGGCTGACCAGAGATTCAGGAGTGGGAACTGCTCAAATCCGCAGCCGTATCTCTGCAGCAAGGCCCAAGCTCCCCTGTGACGGGGGCTGCAGAAAGGAGCTTCTCCACGCTGGGCAGCGCCAGCTTCCCCTCTCAGCCCAGCCCAGGGCTGTCCTTCCTCAGCTGCACCCTGTGCCTTGCACTGCCTCTCAGGGTCACCTCAGTGCCTGTCCATGCCCAGAGCCAGCGCTGGGCTGGGGCTGCAAAGGAAACGTCTCTGCAATCCATCCTGCCACCCATGCTGCCTGCAGGGAGTGCAGTGCCCTCATCACACAACAAGCTGAGATGGGAAATCCAAATCGCCCTGGCCTCTTGGAAATCATCACAAACTGGCCTGAGTGTGACACTTTTGCACTTTTCTTGAAGAGGAAGAGGAGCAGCTGACACGTGCTGAGCAGCATTCCCACTTTTGGCACCTGCCTGTGAAGAAGGCTCTGTCAGCTGCTGGCTCTGTCTTTCTCTCTCTCAGCTTTGGAGGAGGACGGTCAGAGCGGCTGCTTGGGGCAGGGAATTCGCTGCGGACTGCATTTGTGTTCTGTTTGGGGTTAATGCTCTGCTTGGTGGTGTTTGTTTGCTTTGTTTGCTTTTGTACATAGTTGTAAAGAAGTTTTATTGTATTCTCACATCTTTGCCTTGGAGCCCCTTAATTTCGGAATTATAATAACTCAGAGGCAAGGGCTTTACATTTTCCACTGCAAGGGAGGCTCCTGCCTTCCTTAGCAGATCCCTGTCTTTCCAAGGAAACAACCCCATCCCTCCATGCCACTGTGTGGGGAGGAGGGAGGGAGGGAACTGGGGACAAAGTGAAGCCCAGGAAGGAGAGAAGAGTGTGGGGAATGTCTGTTTTTAGGATTTGGCAGCCTACTGCTTGCCTTGCTCTGGGTTGTTTGATAATAAATTCAATCAGTTTCCCCAGTCCGGGCCTGTTGTGCCCAGGATGGGTGAGAGATCTCTGGCTGCCTTTCTGGAGAGCCCCGAGCCTTTGCTGCTGTGTTCTGTTGCCTGCCCCGGGGCAGCAGGAGAGGCACAGAGCGCTTCTGCTGGCCCCGGGCACCTGGCCCGGCCCAGCCCAAGAATCCCTGCCATCATTCCCTGCACCATTCCCGGCCCCACGGCGGCTCCGGCTCCGCGGGCAGGCGGCTCCAGGAGCTCCGAGTGGGCAAAATGGGAGCGAGGGAGAGGAGGCAGCTGCTGCCAGCGGGTGAAATGTCTTTGCTGCCCGCTGCCAGGGAGAGGACCAGGGAGAAAGTGGTGCCAAGGAAAGGGCAGAGAAAGAGGGACAAGGCTGGAGCGGTGGAAGGCAGCAGGGATGGCCATGGGGCAGGTGGGCATTTTGCTTTCCAGCTCTGTGGGAGGAAACCAGGAGCTGTCAAATCCCTGCAGGAAAAGAGGGGAGAAATAGCAGGTGCTGGAAATCGCTGACAATTGGGATTCATTTGATCTGCCTGACCTGCAAAGCTGACAGACCCTGAGCTCTGCCAGCGTTGTGATGTGTCTTGCCCTGCCCCTCCCCTGGCTGCAGCAGCGCCTCTGGACACGGCCCCGGGTCTCTGAAGGAGCTGCCCCGAGGGGCCATGGGGGCAGTGCTGGTTAAGAAGTGAGCCATGAAAAAGGGTGGGAAGTGTGAAGGGAATAAAATAGAATGGTCTAAGGAAAAACGGTAACAGAACTGCCCCAGGAATGGCCACCGACCGCTGTCACCAAAAGAGCTGCACTGAGGGACGGCCACACGATTCCGTTTCCACACGGAACTGGTGGGACTTGCCTTCTCCTTTCTTAATAACCACCAGTGGTATTTCCAAGGCCAGCAGGTACACGCAGAGGTCCAGAATCATCAGTGAGAAAACGGGCCGGCATCAGCTGTGACAAACATGAGGAGGAGCACAGCAGCAGAAATACAGATTTCCCAGCTCCCTCCCAGGGAGAACAGTACCAGCACAGGGACAGACAATGCTGATCCAACATCCTTTCCCACTGGTCCCTGTGCTCAGCTGCAGGTAGCAGCCTTTAGGTAGTGCTCTTCAGTGGTTTTACCCCGGAAATACTGCAGAGGGACGCAGAAGATTTACTAGCATATTAAAAAGAAGCTGAAAGACCAGGAAGGATGACATTTGGGATAGGGACAGAAGCAAATTCACACCTCATCTGACAGTTAAATATGGCTGCTGTGAGTATGCAGCAGGGAGGACAGCTAGATTAAACTAGAATATATTCCAAAACTATTTGGCCTTGTCACTGCAGCTAACGTTAATACCCTCACCAATTAAAAAAAAAGGAAATCTGGCCTGAACTAATGTGGATCATCATCCCTGCAGCCACTGGGTATCATGACTCCTTTTGCCCACCAAGTTACAAAGGCTTTCCTGGAAATCTCTCCTCTTCTGTTTCCCACCTGTAACTGTGCTCAAGTGGCCTGTGTGATCCCTCTGAGTGAACTGAGCTTTACCTTCACACCAGCTCTGCTCTTCCCTTCCCAGCCTCGTGCCCTGGGCAATTCCCATCTGGGAGCGTTGGCCTGCAGGAGGAGAGGCTCTGCTCCAAACACCCACACTCTGCAGCAGTACCCCACGATGGGATTTCTCCTGCCTGGACTGATCCCTTTGCTCCTCAGCTACAGCTGGAGCCCCGAAACCTGGCAGCTGCTGAGGACCCTTTGCCATGGCACGGCCCCACACAGCTGCCTGCCAGCCTGGCAGCACAGTGGGCACACGTTCCCAGCCCTGGCGTTGTTTCCATCCCGCTGCAAGGAGCCCAGCTGCTCCCCAGTGTTCCTGCAGGAATCCAGGCCCAGCTGGCTGTGGGGTTTGCAGAGGCTCTCCTGGGGCTACGTGGGGCTGGCTGTGGGATTTGGGAGGGGGCCTGAGGTGTGGGGGTGTCTCTGGGAGTCCCGTTCTTTATCCCTCACATTTCCCATCCTTTTTCTGCTCATGCTTTGCACCCTTGTCTCCTCATCTTTCTAGAGCTTTCCTGTTTCTTAAACATCACCTTTCACCATTATGCCACCTCCATTTTTTAACTCTTCCCCCCTTTTTTCCCCCCTTTTTGTCTCATTTGTTCCTGTTTTTTTCTGCCCTTCCCCCCCCCCCCCCCATTTTTTGCTGCCTTTTTTCCCCACGTTTTGTCCTTTTTATCTTCTGCCATTTTTGGCCTCCTGTTTTTGCTACCTTTTTTTCTTTTCTCACCCTTTTTCTACCAACTTTTCCCCCACCCTTTTTCTGTTGCTTTTTTTTTGCCGCCTTTTCTTTCCAGCTCTTTTTTTTGCCCCTCAATATAAACCCCTTTTATGTTGCAGTATTTTTTTGCCACCCTTTCTTTACAGCCCTTTTTTTTTGTTGCTTTTTTTTTTGCCACCTTTTCTTTCCAGCCCTTTTTTTGCCCCTCAATATAAATCCCTCAAATGATGGAAGCAGTGGGGCTTTCTACCAGTTCAAGCCCTAAAACATAAGGCACAACAGAAGTTCCTTGTCAATTTAAACTGATTGATGATGAAAATTGAAGGCTTGCTCTCATTTCAAACCAATAAAATCCCGTCATACAGGGTGTTCCCTGATGTGTTTCAGCAAGAGAATGGGGATTCCCCATCCACTGATAGCCCTGAAAGGATGGCAAGGCAGGGTTTCTTGCAATTGATACCCTGATAGTGCAGGTGAATGGGGATTCCCCCAGTTTAAACACAGACAAGAAGGGAAAAATAACCAGTTAAACAACTTCAGAATACACTTGGACAGAAATCCATCGAAAGGGAACCACACCCCACCACTTGTCTTCCCTAATTCCTTCCAGCAGGCTTCCTTCACTAAAAACACTCTCAGAATCAAAAGCGGAGCTGCCTCGTGTGTTACCTCAGAGCAGTGGAAGGGGCAGCATGGAAATGCTTCTTCTGCCATGGCAAACTCTCCTGGGAGCACTTCCAGAGCCTTGAAGGGCTCCACTGTGGAGCTGCTGAAGAAATGGAAAGAAACAGCTGGGATGAGCAGAGCCCCAGAGAAATCCCAGCCCCACTGATGGAAAAGTCAGATTATCCAAGCAGCAACATCAGCTGGAGTGTTTGCAAAGGAGCAGCTTTGTTCTGAACCTCAGCCTGGGAGTGCTCCTCATGCACTGAGGGAGTCCTTCCATCCATTTGGACCTTTTGCACAGCACAGGCCACACAGCATTAAATGTGATCATGTTCTTCAACTCCAATATTTTTAAAAGGATCTAAACCTGATCTAACTCCTCATCAGTGGAGAATTTGATGTATTTCCAGTGTTAATCACCTTCCCTGGTCAAGCACCAACCCTTCCCAAGGCTCAGCACCTCTGGTTTCCACACTAACTGCTCATTATCCTGGTCTAAATTAAAACACCTCTGCTAACCCCATTTCCCACCACAGATTTGTCTGAGTCTCTCACCTCTCAGCAGTCCAATTGCCTTGAAATTTGGCAGAACCTTCTTCACACTTCCCAGCTCTTGCTGTCCATCTCTAATCCCTGTCCAACCTGCCAGCGCTCTCCCTGAACTGCTGACAAAGGGAATTACACAACATCAGCGGAGGACAACTGACCAACTGCTGAATGAGAAAGAATAAAGAGAAATTAGGAAGCTGATGTGGACCTGCATTGCACTGCATTGCTGGTGTCTGCATCAGGAATTTATAAGTATTTTATTTCAAATTTATCTTGTTGAAACTAAAGTTGTCATTTCTAAAATAGATTTCTCATTCCACATGAAAGCAACACACTGCATGCCTTCCAGCCCCATTTTCACTGAAAAAACCCCAAACTCTTCAGCCTGGGCTCACACACAGCGACTGCTGGCTTGATACCAACATTCAGCAATAATGGAATTCAGTCAGAAAATGAACAATTACAAAAATACTTTCACTCCAAGAACTGATATTTCACTGAGGAAGTTATGCATACCTTCAAAACCAGTTCAGTACTCAAGCTGTATTTCTGTTTTTATTGAAATAAATTTAAAAACTACTTCTGGCCAATATTTACACATTTGATGCAATTACTCTTCCTGCAATGTGGTATTTCCCCACCTGCCCCTGAAGGCAGCAGCATTTCCAGAACAAGAACTGCTTCCCAGATACTGAACCCACTTAGCAATGGGTCAAAGGACATTTGAGAAATGTGGCAAGGTGGATCACTGATTGGGAAAATGGAAGAGAGGTTTGGTAAGAAAAGAAAAGCTCATTTCAGTCATTCATTCAACATTATTTTTCAGTTGTCTGAAACTGTGTCAGCACTGGGAAAATCTCATTTCCACCCAAGACAGTGTCCAGACAGAAGCTGCTGCAGGTCAATTCACTCTGCTGAAGTGACACATAATGAACAGAACGCTCTGAATTAAAACCTCTGGCCTCTCCTTCCACATGCTGCTCGTGTGTCTGTGCTCATCTCCCCACCAGCCATGCCTTGCCCAGAGCTCTCCCTGTGTTGCTCAGCTGCCCGTGAGCTCTGTGCTCTCAGGTAAATCCAGCCCCAGGCTCTGTAAAATGTTCGAGGTGGGTCCTGCCAGGCCAGCCTGGGCACTGTAGGACTCGAGCAGGTTTGCCACCAGGTTCATGTCCACATCCACGGGGGCCAGCTCAGCAGCCTCAGCTCCACAATCAGGGCCAGCACTCTCAGATGTGGCTGCTCCAACAGAACCTGCCTGCAGAGAGTACAAAGAGAAAGGTTTATCAAAGTGCATGAGCAGATTTAAGGGGAAAAAGAGGCAAACCACGGGAGAAAAGAAACAACAATGCTGCAGCCAACAATTCCAGAACACTCCTGAGTCTTGACAGACAGGAATTCAGCCACCAAAAGCTCATGCCAGCTGAAAATCACCACTGTCCATTACCCAGATTGAGTTCCAAGGACAGAAAGTGTTACCCAGTCCTGGCTCAGCCTCCTATGGGATTAAACTACTACAGGAACTCACAGGTGAAGCTGCAGCTGCCTGCCCCACTACTGAAACCAGGGAAATGGAACTAAGCCCTGGAAAAGATGGGCAAATCCCAGCTTAGCTAAGCTTTAGGTTGAAAAAAACGTTCGATGGTGCAGGTCCAGCACACTTTGCTTGCACGTGGAAGGTTCTGATGGCATTGCTCAGAATGGCCACCTGCAGCAATTTCCTGCTTGCAAATCACAGCTGCAAAGCAGAGCTCAGGCACACTCACCCCTCTCCTGTGACCGCTGAAACTTTTCCCAACGTTGGTCTGGGCCAGCTCACGGTCCATCTCCTTCATGTACGCCTTGAGACCGCCCACCAGCTGCTCAGGAGGCACCTTCTGCTCCTGCCTTTGATTGCCAGCATCCAGGTCTTCATCATCCTCATCTGAGAAGCCAAACTCCTCCTCTTCATCCAGATCATCAGAATCCAGCTCCTCCGAGTCTGCCCCTGCACATTACTTTGTGTCAGTACAACAGCAAAGAAATCAGTGCTGGGATTGGTTTCAAATAAAGAAGCAATCTCACCTAAAATTCTGTCCAGGGCTTTTGTGAAAGAATCCACATCAAAGGTAACATGGGATTCATCAGATGACCTGAAATAGAAAAATAGACTTTTAAGAAATGAAGCTTTTATGGTTGCACAAGCCTGACACAGGCACAAACCATACTGATTTCTCTCAAGCCAGGACTGAAGTTGGGACATTTGAATTTAGAAGTCCTCAGACATTGGAAGCCTGTATGCATTAGACATGAAACACTGAGTGGAAGAATCCTTGGCATAAAAGAGAAAAATTCTGCAGACCACAAAAGCAAAGTGAGTGACAGAGAGCAGCTCAGCTTGCAGCACTGAGCCTGCACCGGTGTCAGAGTGGAACCCAGCTGATTTAAAGCCAGTTCATGTTCACTGCTCTGGCTCTGCTTCAGGCCCTGCTCAGCACAGCTCCTTCCAACTCTGATTCTCTGCATCCCAGGATCAGCCACAGGGCTGCAGCAGAGTGCAACATCCTACACCAGACCCACACTCCCCGTGCTCCTACCACGGCATTTCTGCTCCTTCGTGCGTGGACACTTTGGACACAAAAGCCTTCATGCTCTCAGCAACGGTTTCCAAGTCATAGTTTTGCTCTTCCTCATCTGTGGAAGGAAGGGACTCATTTCTTGCCTCCTTCAGCACCTGATCCAGAGCATCTGGTGTAATATCCAGCCAGCTGTCGTCTGAAAGAACACAGGACAGAGCTGTTACCCTGCACAAGCCTGCTGGCCCCCAGGGCCCAAACCAGCTGACTGAAGGACTGCAACCATCCTGCAGCTCAGTCCTGCAGTGAAGGTTTTGTGCTGATCCTGGGTCACACACAGCAAAAGGCAGAAGAGGCTGAGAAGAACAGAGTGGAGATTTCTTCTCACTACTTTAAAACTCGGCTTTGCAGAGCTCAAACTAAGAGAGACCATTCTGGTCACTGAGAGGCCTTTGGCCACTAAGTGGAGGAAGAAAGGCTTTCTCTAAATTGGGAGAGCCAATCCTGTGTTGAGTCTTAATGAAGGCTGGATTTGCTGTCCCTTCACAGCTGTCAGCATTCCCCCTCTCCCCCTGCAAATAATCATCTGCAATGGGAATAATTCCCCCCAGCCAGCTCACCATCCTCTGGAGGAAGACAAGCTGCTTCTCTCTCAAATTCCTTCAGATCAATGGGGGTTGTCTCTAGTAGTGTCAGGATTTCATCACCTGGGCTCATTTCATCACAGCTAGAAGAAAAAAATCCATTTACTGGAATGGATTCAATGGGATCACGTGCTCTGCATTCAGGTTTTCACTTGAATTCTTCCTTTTTCCTTCTGTGCAAACACAGAAGGCAAAAAGGGAAATGCACCTGGGGGAAGTACCAGAGCACTACCCAGAGTATTGGCCAAACCAGGACACAGTCAGTCCCTGCAATTCCCAGCTGATGGCTCCAAAGCCACTGGTCATGGCCCTTTTCCTTTACATTCCATTTGCCTTGGTAAATATTAAGATGGCCAGATCCCAAACAGCACAGACTGGAAACTCAAAACACTAACAGTCAGGATATTATGAGATGACAAAGCCTCAGACATTTCTGTAGGGAATTATTTTCTGGATTTGATCTTCCAGACAAATCCACAGCCAGCTCCATGAGCAAAGGAGGCAGATTACCCTGTATTTATTATTCCCTGGGGCTGCTTTTCAATGACACTTCCATACACTTTGTACAGTCAAGCAAGCAAATAATGCTTTGCAGCCCCCACTTGGAATCCACTTGGAAGAGCTCAGCATTTCACTAAACCAAGATCAAGAGTTACTCAAGCCAGAACTGCTCCCAGGGGAGTATTCCAGAGGAATTAGTACTTGTATGTCCTGGCCACAGCTCCCATGTGTAAATGAGCCATGGAGAAAAGGGTGCAGGTGTTTGTAGCGAGGATTTCAAAGGTCAGCCAAAGGATTTGTAGGGTCTGTGACACTCATGAATGTCAAGCAGCTCTCACCTTTCTGGCACAGCAACACATTGCTGGAAGTGATCTTCTGCCATGTGCAACAGTTCCAGGTACTTGGCTGAGCCTTCCATTTCTCCCTATTAATGCAAGCCACAGGCATGAGCCCAAACAATTCTCCCTGCCCTTCCTCTTCACAGGCAGGCTTCCCAAGGATGACTGTTGGTCACACACAAATGCTGAGAGAACCAGAACAAGCAAAACCTCTTTGCCATGTGCACCTGGAACTCAATGCAGCAAAGGGGCATCCCTACATTTGAGTATATTAAAGTGTATTAACATAAGAGTCTCAGGAACGTTGTCCAATTTTATATCCTTCAAGTAAGTACTCAAGTTATGTCAAATTTATTAAATTCAAAGAAACAGTGAAAGGCATCTTTTAAAAAAACCCCACAAAACCTCACCAAAATCCCCAGAACTCACAAAAACCACACACACATAAAAACTACACTTGCATGGGCCCAAACAGGCCTATGGTGTTATGTATGGACCTTGAAGAGTATTTGATTCTAGAGGGGTGGAAAGGAAATGGAAGCCAGTGAAATCAGTTACACCTCACACAATCACATCTGGTGGTTTTCTTCACTCCAGTGTATTCCTCCCCTCGCTCTAGATGAATGCATCAATCCCCAAATCTTGCTTTTTCATTTTTAATTCCCAAAACAAATTACTTTCAAAGGGGAACAAACTGCACATGTCCCCTTTAAATACACTGATTCATTTTACACAGAGATAAGGATTCAAGCTCTTGCCCTGCTGCAACTCCTCACACAAGTTCAAGGGTGAAAATGTATTTTCCCTGGCATGGTTAAAAGCCACAGACACACAAATGATCACAGACCTTGAAATAATCCTTCTCCTTCAAGCTCCTGAGGAATCTCTCCCACAGAGGACCGCTTAACACGTTTCTCCTGGCATCAGGAGCTACTTTACTGCTCTTGGAGCACAACATTTCAAAGCCATGAGCCTGCAGACAAAAGATGCAACAACAACAAGAGGTTCTCAAGGTGTGACAGACTTTGCCCACACTTCTCTGGACAAGCAGGCAACTTCCAGACAAGGACTCATTCCCTGCACATGCACGAACCAAGTCCAAAATGCACCAAAACCATTACCAGCTTCATGCCCAGCTCGTGGGCTCTGTACTGAGGGTGAGATGGGGCGGGCAGGGTGTATCCACTGCGTCTGTCTGGGACAAACTGCTGCTGCACCAGCTGGGCATATAAACACCGAGTGAACGTCACCTGAAACAGCAGAGCAGAAACAAACACTCCCTGCAGCGTGGCTGCACTGGCACAGGCACCAAACTCCCTCCAGGCTCAGCAGAGTGGGCTTGAAGGCACCCAGATGACAGGCAGGACCTGACACTGCACTCAAAGTATATCTTAGATGGAGTTTTCTGATGAATTGCTTTTCAGGCTTCACAGATTATGTCCCAAATTGAAATCCCCAAGCAAATCTAAACGTTTGTCAGTCTAAATACATTAGGAAAAATCCTCAGTATTTGGTATTCACATTAACAAGGTGTTTTCTCAATTAAAATGAAATTTGGTTAACAGATTTTGGCAACAGTTTCGAAGTCCAAAATTTGACTCCAAAGCTTCTTTTCAGGAGTCTAGTGGTACAACTCTGTAACAAAATGCACTGGATACAGCAGTGCTTGGACAGGGCTCATGAAACACTTCCTAAAAGCTTTCACAGAGCTGCGAGAGCACAGCTGAGAAGGTGAAAAGCCTGGGAGTGAACCCCTGGTTAGGAGCAGCTGCTCTCATGGGCTGGCAGGGCTGTCAAACTGCTCTGATCACACAAGGAGAGCAATTTCCTCAGCAGGCACTTCAGCAGAGGAACTACAATCACAGCCTCTGGTTTCACAAACAATTCCCTCATGATCAGCCCCTTGGAACTCCAGTCACATCGATCCAGAGCAGCATTAATGCAATGACCTGGAAATTCATCCCTACAGCCAAAAGGGAAAATAACCCAACAGGAAACTCGCAGTTTGAAGTTAAATCTCTGTGTCTATACCACTGGCCACAGAAGCCCTGTCAGTGACAGAGGGGAATTCAGCGACAAGGCTTCAGGGAGCACTTCCCACGGCCACCACAGGCGTTAGAGGAGCACACGCCCGGCCCATCAGAGGCTGCAGAGCACTCACCAGGGCCATCACTCGCTGCTCGGCAGGGAAGGTTCTGAAAGGGCGCCGGCAGGCCCTCAGCTCGCCCGGATCCCGCAGGTAGAAGGCCTGGACTGCCGCAGCCAGCAGGGACGGGCGCAGCCTCAGCACGGCCGCGATCCCGGCCGGGAGGAAGCAGCGGGCTCGGTGCAGCGAGGCCTGGATCTTCTCGGGATACCTGAACGGCAACAGAGCGCAGGGAGGCACCGCAGCTTCAACCAGCCCTTCTTCAGCAGGAGGCCCCTTTCCCTTTAATGTTTGCCTGGGTCACGGCTCAGAAGATTACTCTGGAGTTTAAACCCGGCCAAGCTAATGCCTAGAATGTCTGTTTCTGTAATACACATTTACAGACGTGTCCATGGCTCATAAAACTGAATCCCCCACATGGGCAAGATGAGTCCCTGTGCACTTCACCAGCATATCCAGCTGTGCAGTGTTCTTTGCCATACTTGCTGTCAAATCCTTGCCAAAAATAAAACCCAGGGCTGAGCACAGCTGTGACAAGCTGGAGCCCTGACAATTCTGCTGGTTCTACAGTTTAGGTCCAATCCTCTTTTTCCTCATGCACAGGGCTCCTAAAAGATCACAGAACTTCCAGATTTCTCCATCTAAGGAGGATGTGAAGGAAGAGTAACTCTTGTCATTGTCAGGGCTGGAATCACAGCAGTGAACCAGTTTCAGATCCCCAGACCACAGCCTACAGGACACTGATCCCCCTCTTTCCAAGAGTGCCACAGAAAAACCTCCAGCTGCTGGTTTCTGAAAAGGAACCAACTTTATCCCGTCCGCTGGGGAAATGTTCAAAGCCCAGGGAGCACAGACAAAGCCCACTGCTGCAGAGGGCCGAAATGCAGCCCCACGTACCCATGGAGGCGTTTGTCCAGCGCAGCTCGGATGGGCTCTGCAGCCAGGAACTCCTCGGGGCGGGTGGATAACAGAGCCAGCACCTGTGGCACCGTGGGACAGGGAGCAGAGGGGGCCCAGCCCTGCTCCGAAGGCTCCTGCGGCGGAATGATGTGCAGCTCTCCTTTGTAGAGGAACACCTGGCAGGCAGCAATGCTCCCGTCACTCGGGGTAAGAGCAGGCACACCCAGAGCCGTGGAACATTGCATTTCAGACACAAATGCATCTCTCTGAACACAGAGAATACACGGTACAAACAGAGAACCAATGCAGGAAGCAGCACAGCTTTTCTAAAGAAGTTATGCCAGAGACCACGATCCCACCAGGAAAAATCCCCATTTGAACTGCAACAAGTTTCATCAAACACATCTTGTTTCCTTAGCAACAATAATACCACGTTTGTCTTCAAGCAGAGAAGTGCCTCTGGGGAACCAGCATAACCCAACTGCTTCAGAGCATCCCGGGATTAACAAGCATTATTTCAGGGGCCACAGGCGACCTCTGCTGGTTCCTGATGCTAAGAAAAGCCCTGAGTGCAATGTTCTCAACTCCCTCACTCTGTTCCCTCAAACTAAAGGGAAATACGAGCCTGACACTCCAGGTACACACTTGCAATCGATTCTGGGGTTGTGTTCCAGCCCTTTGAAGAACCTCAGAGTTGGGGAAAAATAACCAAATTAATGATCTCCATTTCAATCCACTGCCATTAGCAGCCATCCATATCCAGGTGAAGGTGTCTGCTCATTATTTCACCTGTACCAGACAAAGCCTGTGTCCTTACAGAGACAGACACACTCCAGCCCTGAGCATTCCCTGCTCTGAGGGCAGCAAATCCTCTGCCCTAAACACTCCACAATATGGTAACAAACAAAAGGTAATTCAAGTGGTTCTAGCAGAGCTTGAAAATTCAGGTGGATACAGGAGTGCTCCTGAAGGGAGCAACAGCAAGGGACAGGCAGCACTCTGGGTTTTCAGAGGCAGTCAGACACCTTGCCTAGAGGTGCAAGAAAAAACTCCAGCTGCTACAGCAAAGCCCACTGTGGCCCCCTTGCCAAGTGTACACAAGTTTTACTCACCCTGTTTTCACTGTTCTCAGCATTCAGCCACTTGGGGAGAAAATCAGCTGCTTCTATCAAGAGAAACTCTCCATCGTTGTCATCAATGCTGGCCAAGGAGAAATTGGAAATTTAGCAGGAAAAGCCTTGCAGAGCACAACAGCACACTTCTGAATCCATGTCTGGTGGAGTTTTTTTACTATTGATTAACCCACAGAAAGTCTAAGGTTAGATGGGAACTTAAAAGATCAACACCTGGTTCCAACCCCCCTGTCACAGCCAGGC
Organism: Motacilla alba alba; assembly: GCF_015832195.1. Lineage (NCBI taxonomy): Eukaryota > Metazoa > Chordata > Aves > Passeriformes > Motacillidae > Motacilla > Motacilla alba. Next base: position 3,533,052 of record NC_052021.1, read on the forward strand.
AAACCTTCCACTAGCCCAGGCTGCTCCAAGCCCCATCCAACCTGCCCTTGGACACTTCCAAGGTGTACGGCATGGGGAAACATCTCCAAGGACGGGCAATGTTAAGACAGGACCTTCAGAGCCCAGGCACTGCCCCTCGGCAGCCCTCCCCGCAAAGCAGCTCAGCAGGACCCGCCTCACCTGGCTGCCAGCCCCGGGAACTCCCTGCTGATCTCCCGGAGCAGATACACGATGAACCACTCATCCTCCACGTTATCCCCGAACACCGTGGTGCCGCCCAAGTGCGCCGGGGTGTCGCCTGGACGGGGCAGAGAGAGGAGAGGCGGCTCAGCAGCGCCATGCACAGGAACAGATTGTCCGCACGGGCTGCGGAGTCTCCCTCCCTGCGGATATCCCAGACCCTGCTGCTGCCACAATCCTGTGTGCTGTGCTCGGGGATGGCCCCGCTGCAGCAGGGAGGGGGCACCAGATGCCTCACTGGCTGAACCCGTGCTGTGACACCGAGAGTCTGCGGAGCCGCCGGGTGCCCCTCACACGCTCCCGGTGCCCCTCACACGCCCCGGATCCCCTCACACGCCCCGGCTCCCCTCACCGTGCCCCGGCTCCCCTCACACGCTCCCGGTTCGAGCGCGACGGATCCCCCTCACACGCCCCCAGGTTCCCGGCCGCCGGATCCCCCCCACACGACCTCGGTTTTCCCTCACGGGTTCCGGTTCGAGCCCGCCGGACGCGGCCCCCTCACACACCCCCGGTTCCTGGTCGCCGATTCTCCCCCACAAGCCCTCAGTTCCGGCAGTCTGGAACTCACATTCTCGCGGTTCCCCCTCACACGCTCCCAGTTCCCCTCACACTCTCCCGGTTCCCCTCACACGCTCCCAGTTCCCCTCACACTCTCCCGGTTCCCGGCCGCCGGGTTCCCCTCACACCCCCGCCCCCGGCTCCCCTCACACGCTCCCGGCTCCCCCTCACGCGCTCCCGGTTCCCGGCCGCCGGCTCCCCTCACCGTGCCCCGCTCCGGGCGCTCCTCCCGCCGTGCCTCCCGGCCCGTTCCCGGCTCCCCGCGGCGCGGCACGGAGCGCAGGCGGAGCGGCTGCCGCTGCCACACGCAGGCGGCCAGGAGCGGGGCGGAGCGGCCCAGGGCCAGCTCAGCGCAGCGCCGCAGCAGCGCCTCGCCGCCCGGGCCCGCCGCCGCCGACAGGCGGGAGCGCAGCGCGTCCTCGGGCAGCGCCGGCCGCCGCAGCGCCTCCATCGCGCCGGGGCCGCGCTCCGCCCCGGGGAGGAGCGGCGCGATGGCGGCGGCGGCGCCGCGCTCTGTGCCGGGAGCGCTGCGTGTGCACGGGCAGCGACCACAGGCCTGTGCCGGCGGCGGTAGAATTCAGTGCCAGCCTTTGCTTTCCTCCTCCCTTCTCCCCCCTTCTTTTCCCTTTTCTGTTCGAATCTGAAGAGGCCCCAGCTGCTTCCTTATTTCTTTCCTCTCTCACCTTTTAGGTCCTCTTTCCCAGACCTTGTCCTTTCCTTATAAAACCCTTGATAACCCGTTCCCCATTGAAGGCTTTCTCATATCCTTGTTTTTCTGCCTCCTGGCTGCTGTGGGTGAAGGTCTGGCTTTCAGGAGCACACCCTGCTCCCTCTGCTCCAGAATCCAGCCTTGCAGCTATCCCAATCTCCTGCTGCTGAGGGCTTCGTTAGGCTCTGGCTGAAATGAAAAACATCCTGGAAGCTTTTCCCTTTCTTGAGATTAGAACGGTTTCTGCAATTCCTTGAGATGCGATCATGACAGTTAAAATCCCACTGTGCAAATGAAGGTTTTCCCCTTCTTTCCCCCTCTCCATGCTCTGTCCTCTCCCTTTGTCATCTCAACAACTGCTAAGGAAACCTTTCTCATCTTGTCAATTGGCAATTAAACTGCTCTTGAATTCAGTTTTAAAATCGGTTTTAATTTCAGGCTCTGCCCATGCTATGGATTTGAATTTTGGATGAGGTTGTGGGCGCTGAACAAGCTGTGTGCTGCTTTAAAGCCTTTCTGCAGGGCTCCAAGGATGACCCTGGCAGGGAGTGCAGGAGCGTTGTGCCCTCCTTCTTTAGAGATGGAGGGCATTGAACCAGGTTCCTTGAAAAGCCATCTGGAGTGGGTGAAATGGAGGCACTGGAATTCCTTTGGGCAATGGTCCATCCAGGACAGAGCCACGGTGCCAGAAGCTGTTTGTCTGATGGTCAGATCATGCTCTGATCCGTGCAGGGCCAGCCCCTCGGGAAATGCAGGAGCCAAAGCCAGCAAGGAGAGGAGAGGACACGAGCTGAGCTCAGAGAGCTGGAGAGAGGAAATGCCCCAGATGTGCCTGGAGCACGGCCCTGCCCAGCAGCTTTTCTGACGGTTCAGTGCTCAAACAGCTGAAAGCTGGTGCTCAGGACTTTGGGATGTGGCTTGGAAGTGCAGAGGGGATGAGCTCCCTTGCTGGAACTGAGGCAGTGGAGCGCCACAAGCCTGCAGCCAGACTGCTTCTCCTTCAGCTTGAATTCAGTGTTCTTTCAGTTTTGTTTGTTTTTAAGTAATCTTAAACCTACTAGAAGTGAAAGAAGGAAACAGAAGTAGGCTGGAGAACTACTGCCACAGTAATTGATTTTACTCTTCCTCTTTTCCTTTTAAAAACATGTAGAACACATGATCTTTTTATTTCTCTGGTTTGGGTGAAACACTCTTTTCCCCATGAGCTTTTTAACTCTGTGCTTTGGGAGAAACACTCTTTTCTCCCTTTCTTTGGAAGAGAGATGTGAGTCCTGAGACCCTGGGCCAATGCTCCCTGCATTTTATTGATGTTTTTACAATTAAACAAGGAGCTGATAAGATTGACAAGGGAGATACAACTCAGGAGCTGGCCAGGCAGCAGCCTCCAAACTCTCAGGGTGATGCAAAGAGCAGCAGGGTGTGCAGGCTGCTTTCCAGTGCGAGATTAATCCATAATAACCTGCTCACTGACATCACAGTCACTTCTTAGAGGCCACTTGTTATTTCCCGAGGTGCAGGAGCCGGAGCGTTTGACCAAGCCTGGGCAGAATGATGGAGAATATTCCTGACAGATTTCTCCTTCTCTTCCTGTGCCAGCAGGAGAAACCCATCCCCGTTCAGGGATTTGTTCCGTGTGACAGTGTGTAGCTCAGAGCTAAAGCAGTGCCCCGGAGCACGAATGATTTAATCTGCGCTGCCCCTCAGCCGTGCGAGGGCTGAGCAGGGCGCTGGGAAGTGGGGCCGAGCCCATTCCGGGCACTCGCACTCGGAGCTTGAGCCTTTGGAGTCACCAGCGGAGACTGAGCTGCCTCTGTGCGCAGAGAGGGGAGACACCTTCCTCTGCAGGGAATGCTTTTCCAGCCGGGTTTTCCCTCTGGCAGCTCGAGCCTCGCCTCTTCCAGAGGAGACCACGCTGTGCCCCCGGGGCTTTGCCGCTGGGAGCACTGGGAGAGATCCCGGGAGCACTGGGAGGGAACTGGGAGCACAGGGAATGCCAGGAGGGAACCGGGAGGGAGAGTGGGAGCAGCGGCAGTGAGCGAGAAGGAGCCCTGGGAGGGATCTCAGGAGCCCTGGGAAGGAATCGTGCTCCCAGCTCCTGCCCAGCGCTCTCCCCATCCCTGCCGGGGCTTGCCAGGAAGAGGGATACTGGCAGGGAACTGGGAGGGAGCTGCTCAGCACTCTGCAAGGTGCAGCAGCCCCAGGGGTGACCAGTGAGGAGGGGGAAGTGCCCCCAGTCTCTCCACAGTGCCCCCAAAAAGGGGGTTTATGAGGAGAAAACGGATTTAAATGCAGGGGGAAAAGCTTTTCTGTAATTGTGTTTGGACTGGGGAGGATCCCCATGCACCCGTGATTTGAAGGGTCTCGGATGCAGGAAAACACCTTTTTCATCACTTTGGCTGCCTCACTTGCCAGGGAATCACAATTTCCCATGATTTTCATGTTTAAATAGAAATCGAAACTCTTTATGCTGCTGTTTGAAGTGAGGGAAAGAGCCCCATTTTCATCATCTTCAGGTTCAGGCTGAGAGCAAACACCGCTGTGCCTGGTCTGAAAGGGCTTCCCTTGAGAGGAACCTCTCGATGTGCCACTGTAAGAGTTCCACGGAGGGGGAGCCTCCATTTCAAGGGACCTTCACAGATGAAAAAGATGTCCAAAAGACCCCAGAATGGTCTTTGTTGAGAGAAATTGAAGTGGGGAACTGCATTTCCCCTCATTTTAGGAGGCTAAATTAGGGGGAAATCCCCTTCTGTGAGCATACCTGGGGCTGTGTCTGATTGCCACGGAGCAGAAGCAGCCTTGCCCTCAGCAGCTCACAGCCCTGTCCCACAAGGATGTGCCACAAAAGGGTCGGCAAAGAGCACAGGAGCCTCAGCTCAGGAGAGGCTTTGGACAGAGCCCAGGGATCTCATCCTGGAGCTCTGAAACCACAGGAAACCATGAGCCAGCCCTGGGCCGAGGCCCAGCAGCCCTGCTGGAACAAGAGAAGGGACTCCAGGCTGAGCAGGCAGTGCAGGGAAGGGCTGCAGACAGCCTGTTCAAAGAGATGCACCTGCAGCTGGAGAGCAGAACAGACAGAGCCCACAGGGACACGTGTCTTGTAGACAGTCACACAAAGACACGCCAAAGATTGTGAAAAGCCAGTTATAAACAAGGCAATGACACCTTATGAACAATGCCTGTTCTAAAAATCAGTGAATCCCCGTGATGGAAGCAATGGATCAGCAGGAACCGCCTCAGGAATTTGGGACAATATTCTTGCAGCATTCATGTGTCCACAGCAGTGAAACTCTGAACAGCTCCAGTGGGTAACAGCATCCTGCAGAACAAGCAGCCACTGTCCTGTGTTAGCTGTGGGAGATAAAACAGAAGAGATCCCAGTGACTGATCCTGTTGGGCAGTGCAGCTCTGACACCTGTGGGAGCTGGGAGAGGATCGAGGGCTCAGCAAACTGTGTCTGCTTCTGTCCAACAGCAGGTGTTTATCAGTGCTTCATCGCTGCTGCTTCAGTTGGACCTGTCTTATCCCTACAAGAAAATAGCTACATCTTGCAATGTAGACAAACATATTTAAACAAAATTAACTCAGGACTTCAAGTTAATTGCAGTGTAACTCAATGTCACCTCAGCAGAATTAGAGAGAACTTAAAGTTACATCTTTAATACTGAATAAATACTGATCTCAATAAAACTGGAACAGAACATGAAAAGACTTAAAGTGAAGAAGACTGAAACTTGACCTTGTCCAAGCTCAGCAACGCTCAAACCTGACAGAAACCCACCTCAACATAAATGACTCTTAACAAAATCAACTCAACAGAGTATTAAAATATAACATTACTCAGACCTAGCTTTGGTTAATCTCACCAACACGAAAATCATATTCAAATAAAACAGAACCGAACTAACAATCAATATCCTTAAAAGTTCTGGGTACTACAAAATGCAGCTTATTCTGCTGCTATTAGTACCAAAAGGCACTGAAAACGTGAACAAACCGTGGTTGAAATGATGGCACAGAGGGATTGGAAAAAGATGAGATGTACCTTGATCCAATGTATTTTAATATTGAGAAAAACTCGTGGTAGGCGCAAATTTTATGGAACCATAAATTTACTAAGACCTTTTAAAGCATAACTGTATCAAAAGAAACAACAATGTACAATTCGACAAACTGTCCAACAAACCTGGAGCTTCTCAAGATTGTATTTAGTGTAATGGCATATGGGAAATGTTATCAGCATTTCTGCTAAAGAAAACACATTGTGTTGTGCTGCACATAACAATAATCAGGCACTGCATTTACCGCTTTGAGTCCCTCCGGTAACAGTTCTCAGAGAAATCAGAGTTCGCGAAAAACAGAAGATGAACTTTAGAAAAGAATTTCAGCACATTTTTACGGCATTCTAACACAGGGAGCGTGCGGTTTCAGTAAGCAGGGGCAGGCAGAGCCCTTCGGGCAGATGCCCCGGGGGGCAGGGAGGTGGCCCGGGGGCAGCCGGAGCCGCCGCGCCGGGCACAGCCGAGCCCCGGGAGCGGGGAGAGCGCCGGCGGCAGCGAGGGGCGGCTGCGAGCGGGGAAAGCCGAGCTGCGAGCGGCCCGGGGCTCGGGATGGGCCGGGGCAGCCCCGCGCGGGCCGTTCCGACACCCACAGCGGGTTTGCATCGCGCTCAGCCCAGCCACAGGGACTCGGATTCCGATCCCAAGGGGGATGGCAGATGCCCGGGGGCAGTGACGCCCAGTGCGAGGCGCCCGAGCGGTGACACCACCGATCCCGGGACAGGCAGCGGGGAGCGCCGGGAGACACGGCCGCGGCTCAAAACAGCGCTCCCGGTCCGCCGTGGGAGCCTCACGTGGCTGCTTCTCCACCCGCTGGTTGCTCTAAACGGCTAAAATCCCTCCCACTCAGACTTCCCTATATAAACTGCCGTTTCCCGCGGCGTGCTCACAGTTGGGTCGGCGCCGGAGCGGTGGCGGCAGCGGCACCACCAGTACCAGCAGCACCAGCACCCGGCGCGGCGGCTGCGGAGCTCGGAGGCGGCTCCAGCCCAGGTGCGACCCGTGATCGGTTGTGCCCCAGCTCGGGGCTCGCTGCGGGCGGAGGGGATCGCAGTGAGGGGCGGGGGGGTTCTGGCGAGTTCCTTGTGCCGGGTGCCCCCGTTCGCAGGCAGGGAGCCCCAGCGGCCGTGCCGGCGCCCGGGGTGGCCGCGCTGCAAGGCGGCGGGGCAGGGAATGCGGGGCACGATGGTCAGCAGCCCGAGGCTGCTGCTTCTCGGCCCTGGGCAGGTGGACTCCGAGCCGCAGCTGCCCTGGGCCAGCAGCAGGCGGCAGCTCCCGGTGCAGGGAGGAGGCAGCTGCTGCCAGCGGGTGAAATGTCTTTGCTGCCGGCTGGCAGGGAGAGGAGCAGGGAGAAAGTGGTGCCAAGGAAAGGGCAGAGAAAGAGGGGCAAGGCTGAGCGGTGCAAGGCAGCGGGGATGGCCATGGGGCAGACGGGCACTTTGCTTTCCAGCTCTGTGGGAGGAAACCAGGGGCTGTCAAATCCCTGCAGGAAAAGAGGGGAGAAATAGCAGGTGGTGGAAATCGCTGACAATTGGGATTCATTTGATCTGCCTGAACTGCAAAGGCCAACAAACACCGAGCCCAGGGGGATGCCTGCCACGGCCCGCGTTTCGATGTGTCTTGCCCTGCCCCTCCCCTGGCTGCAGCCGCCGCCTGTTGAGAGCCCCAGAAGCCGCTTGCCAGGGGCTGCTGTTCTTCAGCAGCTTTTCTGGCGTTGGGCGCTTTTTCTTAGCGCAGTTTTTTCGGGACAGAGAAAAACCCCTGTCGGCCTCGGGCGCGCCGCGTCCGTCAGCTCCCGGCTCCGATCGCATCTTCGGGCCGAGCGGCCCGGCAGATACTGGGGCCGGTCTCACCTCCCTGCGGCCGTCCCGCCAGATATTTTCCCGCGATTGATCCCCTAAGGATCGGCTTCCCAGATGTTGAATGGAATCCCCTAGCGGCCGGCTCCTTACCAGCGGTCTCCTCTCCTTGGCGGCCGGCAGGCGAGCTCCCCGCGCCAAAAGCTCTCCCACAGCCTCGGCTCAAACCCGCGGCGGCAGCGGCCGTGCCCGCTGTGTGTGCCCGGGAGCGGAGCGGCGGCGGCAGCGGAGCCCGGCGAGGCGGCTGCAGAGCCCCAGGGGCCGGGGCTGCGGGGACAGCGCAGCCGGAGCTGCCACCGCCCTGCCGAGCCTCGGGCTCCCGCAGGGCCGGCACCAGCACTGACAGCTCATCGTGTCCCTTGCAGGGTGCCATCAGCGCCGCTGTGGAGCTGCTCCCGAGGCCGAGCTCCCAAAGGCTTTGCCAGCGCTCCTGATGCCGCCGGGGAACGCTGCTATTTGTTCCACGCCGAGAGATGTCGGCTGTGAGAAGGAGGAGAGTGATGTCTGCTCCATTCAAGTTGAGAATGAGCCCCCGCATCTCCAGGACGGACCCGCAGCCGGGGTTCCACACTTGCCTGGGGCACAAGAAGCCACTCGGCACAAGCAGGGGGATGCCCCTTGTGAGCGCGCAGTGAGTGAAGATGTGGAGAGTGGATTCTGCACCAGGGATGGGAGTGTGAGGGAGCCCCTGGTTGCCCAGGGCACATCAGCAACCGGCAACGAACACAAAAGGGACCTCAGAAGATTCCTGGGTGAGTGCAGAGCCACCCCTGGGGCCTCTAGGGAGGGGCCAGTGTCCCCTCCCAAGGCCAGGGCTGGCAGGTGTGTGGCTGTTTCCCGAGGTGTGGACGAGGCCTGGTGCTCTGCTGGGCCCCATCAGTGGCTGGCAGCAAGAGCCCCAGCTGCCCCCAAGGCTGTGCAGCTCTCCTGCTGCAGCCTGTGCCCACAGCTGTGTCCCTGGCTGTGGCCAGAGCTGTGTCCCTGGCCGTGCCCAGGCTCTGGGCTCTCTGGCTGCCAGCTGAGCGAGGGCCACACTGGCTGAGGGCTCCCTGCTGTGCTCCCTGGGCAGGGGCTGAGCAGATTGCAGGGCCGGCTCTGCTTCTGGCAGCCAGCAGCTCTTTCCTGCTCCAGGTGAACGGCTCAGGCGCCATCCCGTGGGCACGGCGCTGCTGATCCTGCTGCTGCTGCTGCTGCTGGCTCTGCTGGTGGCCTTGGCTGTGCTGGCAGGTAAGGCAGGGGCAGCAGCCTGGGCCCAGCCCCTCGGGGCAGAGCGGGCTCCCTGCTCCCTGCAGAGGGCAATGCTCAGACCTTCTCCTCTTGCCCCTGCAGCACCGCAGGCTCCAGTGACAGCTGCCAGTCCACAGTGTGTTCTGGGCTGTCCCTTTGACTGGATTGGGCACAAGGGGGTCTGCTACTACTTCTCAAGGGATTACGGCACCTGGGAGCAGGGTCAGGAACGCTGCTCCGAGCTGAACGCCTCCCTGGCCATTGCCAAGGATGAGGAGGCCATGGTGAGTGAGGGGCTGCGGGCGGTGCGGGCTGGCTGAGGGCAGCCTGGGGGTGCTCCTGGGCCGGGCTCGGGGCTCGTAGGGCTGGGGGTGCAGCCCCGGGCCGGGGCCTTGCAGGGAAGGAGCCCCGGCGTGCGGGGGCAGCCCCGGGCACGTGTCCCCCCGAGGGGCCGGGGCAGCTGCCACTCCTCTCTCCCGGGCAGGATTTGCTCTTCCGCCTCCGCGGGAACGGCGATTACTGGCTCGGGCTGCGCAGACGGGGCCAGCGCCTGCACTGGGGCGACGGCAGCAGCTACAGCTCCCGGTGAGTGCCGGGGAGCCGGGCAGGGCCTGGCCGGACAGGGGCACAAGGTGTTCCCCTGGCAGCCAGCGCTGCCTCTGCTCCTCCCTGCAGGGTTCCTGTCTTTGGCGATGCCGAGTGCGTGTACCTGGCTGAGAATAAATTCAGGAGCGGGAACTGCTCCAATCCGCGGCCGTATGTCTGCAGCAAGGCCCAAGCTCCCCTGTGACGGGGGCTGCAGAAAGGAGCTTCTCCACGCTGGGCAGTGCCAGCTTCCCCTCTCAGCCCAGCCCAGGGCTGTCCTTCCTCAGCTGCACCCTGTGCCTTGCACTGCCTCTCAGGGTCACCTCAGTGCCTGTCCATGCCCAGAGCCAGCGCTGGGCTGGGGCTGCAAAGGAAACGTCTCTGCAATCCATCCTGCCACCCATGCTGCCTGCAGGGAGTGCACTGCCCTCATTATGTGTGAGAAACACGGCTCACTATTTACTCTTTTTATAAAGTCTGTTAAGCATTAAAACCCCATCCTGGGATACTTGGCTTTTTGGCCATGGGTAACTTGAATGATACTCTGTGTACTGTGACATGGAGCATGCATATTTATCGAGTTTTTAATAATTGAAGTGTAACTGTGAATTTCTGACATGTTTTGTTAGTTTCCAAGTTTTACTTGTGTTAGGCTGTCTTGTACAATAAACTAATATGTTTTCTTTTTTTCTTGTGGTTCTCTTTTTGTATTTTCACTCCCTCATAACGAGGGTCCATAAAATATTGTTTTTTCCTGCTCTGATTTTTTTCCCATTATCTTGTCTTTCTGATGAGAAAATCCTCGAATGTGGGAAATTTCTTAATTATTTTACACCATTTTCTGAGTTGGTTACATGAAGAAATCATTCCAGGATTTCACAGTCTCTGTTGTGCTACAGTCTAAGATAGTATCTATGACTACACTATTTATAAAGTCTATACAGTACATACATAAACTGACAGGTTATACTGTATCAAAAGCAGTAATTACTAATTGCACTATATCAGGATTTTTGTGATCAATAAGAAATTGCAAAGCAAAAGTTAGTACATAAATGCCAAAGCCAATACCTATATTTGTTATTTATAACATTATACAACAAGCTAGACTGGGGAATCCAAATCGCCCTGGGCTCCTGGAAATCATCACAGACTGGCCTGAAGGTGACACTTTTGGACTGTCCTTGGAAGATGTGAGAAATGACCCTCACTTTTAAAATTATAAAGGTTTATTTAACCTTAACAAAAAATACAACAAGGGACTGAATAAGGAAAAATAACAGCACTGAAGGTCTCTGTGACTGTCGGCCTCGTGCACGTTTACAAAGTGGATGCTCTGCCTTTTATGCCCCCAGCCCCTCCCAAAGTTTGGTCAGTCAGCTCCTCCTGTGCCCTGCCCTGCTGGAGATCACTTCCTGACACCTTGACTGCAGCTCAGGTGCTGTCCTGTGGCCCTGCTGGCACTGAGCCGGCCCTGCCCAAATGCCCTGGCTGCTGAGGCTGCTGCAAGGGGAGGGACAGGGGACTCTGGGGGGACACATTACAGTCACAGCACTGCACATCTACAAAACTTCTCCTAACTTACATGGAATATCTGTCTCTTAACTCATAGCAGGTGGATCTTAGTGGTGAGTACAGCGGCCAGCTCAGTCTTGCCTTCTGGTTCCTGTTGCATTAAAAGACAGCTGAGGAATGACAGAGCTCTGGGGTGGCTTTCTTGCCCCCACCTCACCGTGCCCACGGGCTTGCTGCCCGCAGCAGGGCTGTGGAATCTTCTCGGTGCTGAACACAGGGCCAGCCTGGTCTTGCCCTCTAGTTCTTGTTTCACTCTGCTTGTTGGTCCTTAAGGGAACCACCCCAATGCCTCTGATGGTTCCCTGTGTACTTCCCCTCCACAGATGCTTGTGATTCTCATCTATTACAACAGGACAATTACACCAATAAATGATACAGCTCAAACTCCCTGCCAAAGTGTTAGTTAAACAATCTTCAAGCTGGCTGGAAGCTGGGCTCCGCTTTTGGGAAACCTTTGAGCTTCTTTGGTTGTCTCTGACCCGCTCTGGCTGTTCCAGTCTATCCTTTGGGTTCTTTCTCCAGCCTTTAACTCTGTTGCCGTGTCTCCGCTCTCGCTCTGTGGCTGGCACAGCCCATTCAGTGCTGAGCAGCACCTGCAAGGGACCTCCCCACTGAGGGGTTAACACTGCAGGCAGTGTCCATAGCCCAGCCTCAAATGGTTCATTATCTGAAAGGGTAACTGAGTGTTCAAGCAGTCACCCACCGCTGCTGGCACGAGGGAGCTGCGTGGCCCAGGAAGCCCTGCAGCCCCAGAGAGGTTCAGCACTTGGCCCAGCTCCCCGCTCTGGTGGCAGCAGGTTCCAGGGAACGTGGGTTAGAGCTGCAGTGGGTCACAGCCATTGCAGATACCCCTGTTTGTGGGGATTTAGTGGAAACATAAACACTGTTAAATCTGATGGAAATCACTGTATGCAACTTTACATCCATCTTTTGGCAAACTCATATGTAGAGGCAAATTCTTCTCCTTACAAGAGCAGAGTGTACACAGAGAGTCAGTGTAACGTTTTGCCCGGAGGGTTTTGAGCCGATCTGATGAGCTCTAAACACCCCAACACTACACCCCAGAAGAGCTCAGCATTTGTTAGGAGGCATAAAAGGAGCAGGAGGCTGACGTGACAGCGTCAGGAACAAAAAAGGTTTAATAAAGGCAAAACAACAAACTCAAAGCGATCCAGGTGCCACAAGCTTGTGCTCCTGGTAAAGACACCTCACAAAAGCCATTTGGTTTCTTTGTTCTGTGCTTTTCTACTCAATGGCCCAGGCGGGACCTTTTGGCTCATGGCCAATTAGCTGTCTCGAAACTTGAGGTGAAGTCCCCAAGGTCCTATCAGTGACTTTTCTACCGGATCACTGGGAGAAACTTCTGGGCTCTTTCCTTTTTGGGGGACAGAGGAAGGTTCTGTCACTCTGTCCATAGGGGGCACATTCCTACAATTATTAACACATTCAATGTGAAATTGGATGATTATCAATGTCTTAAACACTGCACCATCACCCAGAGCCTGCAGCAGCTGAACAACCTCGTTTCAGTGAGGACCTGGAGAGCCATTCCCAGTAAAAGGTGTCCAAGCTCCCTTTAAAAACAGATCCGGCTGTCCTATTGTCAGAGGGTCAAATTGCCAAGCCAAAGAGGCTTGAAGAGAGTTTTGAGGCAGAAAACATCTGGGTTTGTTGGCCATTTTCTAAGCAGGTCCAGCCAGGGCCCGGCCAGAGCCCAGACCCTCACTGGGAGGGTCTCCCTCACACACCCTAAAAGCAAGTCTGTCAGGAACAGCAGCTGTGAGATGCCCCAAGCACAGCAAACTGCTGGAGTGCTCCTGTGGGAATTCCTGGGCTGTGTCTGATTGCCACGGAGCAGAAGCAGCCTTGCCCTCAGCAGCTCACAGCCCTGTCCCACAAGGATGTGCCACAAAAGGGGCGGCAAAGAGCACAGGAGCCTCAGCTCAGGAGAGGCTTTGGACAGAGCCCAGGGATCTCATCCTGGAGCTCTGAAACCACAGGAAACCATGAGCCAGCCCTGGGCCAAGGCCCAGCAGCCCTGCTGGAACAAGAGAAGGGACTCCAGGCTGAGCAGGCAGTGCAGGGAAGGGCTGCAGACAGCCTGTTCAAAGAGATGCACCTGCAGCTGGAGAGCAGAACAGACAGAGCCCACAGGGACACGTGTCTTGTAGACAGTCACACAAAGACACGCCAAAGATTGTGAAAAGCCAGTTATAAACAAGGCAATGACACCTTATGAACAATGCCTGTTATAAAAATCAGTGAATCCCCGTGATGGAAGCAATGGATCAGCAGGAACCGCCTCAGGAATTTGGGACAATATTCTTGCAGCATTCATGTGTCCACAGCAGTGAAACTCTGAACAGCTCCAGTGGGTAACAGCATCCTGCAGAACAAGCAGCCACTGTCCTGTGTCAGCTGTGGGAGATAAAACAGAAGAGATCCCAGTGACTGATCCTGTTGGGCACTGCAGCTCTGACACCTGTGGGAGCTGGGAGAGGATCGAGGGCTCAGCAAACTGTGTCTGCTTCTGTCCAACAGCAGGTGTTTATCAGTGCTTATCGCTGCTGCTTCAGTTGGACCTGTCTTATCTCTAGAAGAAAATAACTACACCTTGCAATGTAGACAAACCTGTTTAAACAAAATTAACTTAGGAATTGAAATTAATTGCATTGTAATTCACTGTTACATCAGTAGTATTAGAAGTACACTTAAAAGAACCTAAAGCTGACCTCTCCAATGCCGAATAAAAATAGATCTTAAAAAAAACTGGAACGGAACATGAAATGGCTTAAAGTGAAGAAGACTGAAACTTGACCTCGTCCAAGCTCAGCAACACTCAAACCTGACAGAAATCGACCTTGACATAAATGACTCTTAACAAAAATGACTCCACAGAGCAATAAAACATAGCATTACTCAGATCTTGCTTTGCTTAATCTCACCAACATTAAATTGTATTCAAATAAAACAGAACCCAACTAACAATCTATATCCTTAAAAGTTCTGGATACTACAAAATGTAACTTATTCTGCTGTTGTTAATACCAAAAGGCACTGAGAATATTAATAAGGCATGGTTGAAATAATGGCATGATGGATTAACTGGAGGGATTAGAGAAGTGTGACAAATACGTTGACCCTATGCAATTTAACATTGAGAAAAACTCATGGTAGGCGCAAATTTTATGGAACCATAAATTTAGTAAGACCTTTTAAAGTGCAATTTTACCAAGAGAAACAACAACGCAGAATTTGGAAACCTGTCCAACAAACCGGGAGCATCTCAAGATTCTATTTAGTGTAATGGCATATGGGAAATGTTATCAGCATTTCTATTCAAGAAGTTAGATCGTGTTGTGCTGCACATAAAGATAATGACAATAATAATAATAATAATAATAATAATGAGGCACTGCATTAACCGCTTTGAATCTCTCCAGTAACAATTCTCAGAGGAATCAGAGTTCACGAAAAGCAGAAGGTTAACTTTAGAAAAGAATTTCAGCAAATTTTAAGGCATTCTAACACAGGGAGCGTGCGGTTTCAGTAAGCAGGGGCAGGCAGAGCCCTTCGGGCAGATGCCCCGGGGGGCAGGGAGGTGGCCCGGGGGCAGCCGGAGCCGCCGCGCCGGGCACAGCCGAGCCCCGGGAGCGGGGAGAGCGCCGGCGGCAGCGAGGGGCGGCTGCGAGCGGGGAAAGCCGAGCCCCGGGAGCGGGGAGAGCGCCGGCGGCAGCGAGGGGCGGCTGCGAGCGGGGAAAGCCGAGCTGCGAGCGGCCCGGGGCTCGGGATGGGCCGGGGCAGCCCCGCGCGGGCCGTTCCGACACCCACAGCGGGTTTGCATCGCGCTCAGCCCAGCCACAGGGACTCGGATTCCGATCCCAAGCGGGATGGCAGATGCCCGGGGGGCAGTGACGCCCAGTGCGAGGCGCCCGAGCGGTGACACCACCGATCCCGGGACAGGCAGCGGGGAGCGCCGGGAGACGCGCCCGCCGGCCGCGGCTCAAAACGGCGCTCCCTGTCCGCCCTCGGAGCCCCGCGTGGGTGCTTGTCCGCCCGCTGGTTGCACAACACAGCCAAAATCGCTCCCACTCTGACTTCCCTATAGAAACTGCCGTTTCCCGCGCTGTGCTCACAGTTGGGTCGGCGCCGGAGCGGTGGCGGCAGCGGCAGCAGCAGCACCCGGCGCGGCGGCGGCGGAGCTCGGAGGCGGCTGCAGCCCAGGTGCGACCCGTGATCGGTTGTGCCCCAGCTCGGGGCTCGCTGCGGGCGGAGGGCATCGCAGTGAGGGGGGGGGGCTTCTGGCGAGTTCCTTGTGCCGGGTGCCCCCGTTCGCAGGCAGGGAGCCCCAGCGGCCGTGCCGGCGCCCGGGGTGGCCGCGCTGCAAGGCGGCGGGGCAGGGAATGCGGGGCACGATGGTCAGCAGCCCGGGGCTGCTGCTTCTCGGCCCTGGGCAGGCGGACTCCGAGCCGCAGCTGCCCTGGGCCAGCAGCAGGCGGCAGCTCGCAGGCCGGGTGAGGGGCCGCCAGGAGGTGGCCGGGCCGGGGGGAAGAGGAGAGGCTCAGAGCGCTTCTGCTGGCCCCGGGCACCTGGCCTGGCCCGGCCCAACTCACCCCAAGAATCCCTGGGATAATGCACTGCTGAGAGCCCCAGAAGCAGCTTCCCCGAGGCTGTCGTTCTCGACCAGCGCAAACAGAGTGGGGCCCTTTTTCTTACCAAGGTTTTTGCAGGACAGGAGTGTCCTGACTTCTCCTTTCGCGTTCCTTTTTCTGAATATGCCCCTGACTCTGGTTCCCAAAAGTGGAACCAGGAGTCACTCTGGTACAAGAAAGCGAAACGGCTCCGGGGATTTCCAGGACGCGTCCGGCCCGGCGCTGCCCCTCGCTCGCTGCTCCCGTCCCCCCTCTCCTGCCCGGCCCTCGCTGCTTCCCCGCGCGGGATTGGGCAAACCGGCAAAAGCCGCTCCCACAGCGGCTCGGAGCTGCGGCACCAGCTGGAGTGAGCCCGAGTGCCCGCGGAGTCTGGCCGGGAGGGGAGTGGCTGCGGGCCGCGCGTTCGTGTCATTGCGGAGCGGCGGCGGCACCCGGAGCCCGGCGAGGCGGCGGCGGAGCTCGGCGGCGGCTCCAGCCCAGGTGGGACCCGCGGTCGGCGCTGCCCCGGCTCGGGGCTCGCTGCGGGCGGAGGGGCCGCGGTGAGGGGCGGGGGGGCTCTGGCGAGTTCCTTGTGCCGGTGCCCCCGTGTCCCCCCTGCGCTGAGGCCGCCGAGGCAGCGGCTGCCCGCGGTGTCCCCCGTGCCCGGATGGCCGGGGCCGAGCCGGTGCCGCGGCAGCGATGGCTCCCGCCGGCTGCTCTCGCCGGGACGGAGGCGGCTGCTCCGTGCCCGGGACACTTCCCGGCCGTGCGGCAGCGGGCTCGGGGCCGCTGCTCGGGCGGGCGGGAGGTGTCCGTGCCCGGCTCGGGGCTGGCACGGCACGAACCGGAACGCGCCTCGGAGCCCAAAGCGCTGCAGGCGCCGAGCGCGGGCAGCAAGCGCCGCATCCTGCGGGCTCCGGGGCCGAGGCTTCTCTGCCCTCTGTGCCAGGAGGCGCCCCGTGTTCGCAGGCAGGGAGCCCCAGCGGCCGTGCCGGCGCCCGGGGTGGCCGCGCTGCAAGGCGGCGGGGCAGGGAATGCGGGGCACGATGGTCAGCAGCCCGGGGCTGCTGCTTCTCGGCCCTGGGCAGGCGGACTCCGAGCCGCAGCTGCCCTGGGCCAGCAGCAGGCGGCAGCTCGCAGGCGCTGTCAGCGCCTGTCCCGGCACGGAGCTGGGGGCTGCAGCGGCTGCAGAGCCCCAGGGGCCGGGGCTGCGGGCACCGCCGAGCTCCCGGAGGCTGCGCTTGGCTCCGCCGCTGCTGCTGCCGCAACTCTGGGCAGCGGGGACAGCGCAGCCGGAGCTGCCACCGCCCTGCCGAGCCTCGGGCTCCCGCAGGGCCGGCACCAGCACCGACCGCTCATCGTGTCCCTTGCAGGGTGCCGCCAGCGCCGCTGTAAAGCTGCTCCCGAGGCCGAGCTCCCAAAGGCTTTGCCAGCGCTCCTGATGTGTCGTGAGCAAGGTGCTGATTGTTCCACGCAGAGAGATGCCGGCTGTGAGAAGGAGGAGAGTGAATCCTGCTCCAGCCCTGGAGTTGCGAATGAGCTCCCACATCTCCAGGACGGACCGGCAGCCGGGGTTCCGCTCTTGCCTGAGGCACAAGAAGCCACTCGGCACAAGCAGGGGGATGCCCCTTGTGAGCGTGCAGTGAGTGAAGATGTGGAGAGTGGATTCTGCAGCAGGGATGGGAGTGTGAGGGAGCCCCTGGCTCCCCAGGGCACATCAGCAACCGGCAACGAACACAAAAGGGACCTCAGAAGATTCCTGGGTGAGTGCAGGGCCACCCCTGTGACCTCTAGGGAGGGGCCAGTGTCCCCTCCCAAGGCCAGGGCTGGCAGGTGTGTGGCTGTTTCCCGAGGTGTGGAAGAGGCCTGGTGCTCTGCTGGGCCCCATCAGTGGCTGGCAGCAAGAGCCCCAGCTGCCCCCAAGGCTGTGCAGCTCTCCTGCTGCAGCCTGTGCCCACAGCTGTGTCCCTGGCTGTGCCAGAGCTGTGTCCCTGGCCGTGCCCAGGCTCTGGGCTCTCTGGCTGCCAGCTGAGCGAGGGCCACACTGGCTGAGGGCTCCCTGCTGTGCTCCCTGGGCAGGGGCTGAGCAGATTGCAGGGCCGGCTCTGCTTCTGGCAGCCAGCAGCTCTTTCCTGCTCCAGGTGAACGGCTCAGGCGCCATCCCGTGGGCACGGCGCTGCTGATCCTGCTGCTGCTGCTGCTGCTGCTGGCTCTGCTGGTGGCCTTGGCTGTGCTGGCAGGTAAGGCAGGGGCAGCAGCCTGGGCCCAGCCCCTCGGGGCAGAGCGGGCTCCCTGCTCCCTGCAGAGGGCAATGCTCAGACCTTCTCCTCTTGCCCCTGCAGCACCGCAGGCTCCAGTGACAGCTGCCACTCCGCTCTTGCTTCTGGGCTGTTCCCGTGTCTGGGTTGGCTTCAACGGGGTCTGCTACAGCTTCTCAAGGGATTACGGCACCTGGGAGCAGGGTCAGGAACGCTGCTCCAAGCTGAACGCCTCCCTGGCCATTGCCAAGGATGAGGGGGCCATGGTGAGTGAGGGGCTGCGGGCGGTGCGGGCTGGCTGAGGGCAGCCTGGGGGTGCTCCTGGGCCGGGCTCGGGGCTCGTAGGGCTGGGGGTGCAGCCCCGGGCCGGGGCCTTGCAGGGAAGGAGCCCCGGCGTGCGGGGGCAGCCCCGGGCACGTGTCCCCCCGAGGGGCCGGGGCAGCTGCCACTCCTCTCTCCCGGGCAGGATTTGCTCTTCCGCCTCCGCGGGAACGGCGATTACTGGCTCGGGCTGCGCAGACGGGGCCAGCGCCTGCACTGGGGCGACGGCAGCAGCTACAGCTCCCGGTGAGTGCCGGGGAGCCGGGCAGGGCCTGGCCGGACAGGGGCACAAGGTGTTCCCCTGGCAGCCAGCGCTGCCTCTGCTCCTCCCTGCAGGGTTCCTGTCCTCGGCAATGCCGACTGCGTGTTCCTGGCTGACAATTCTTTGAGGAGTGGGAACTGCTCCAATCCGCGGCCGTATGTCTGCAGCAAGGCCCAAGCTCCCCTGTGACGGGGGCTGCAGAAAGGACCTTCTCCACGCTGGGCAGTGCCAGCTTCCCCTCTCAGCGCAGCCCAGGGCTGTCCTTCCTCAGCTGCACCCTGTGCCTTGCACTGCCTCTCAGGGTCACCTCAGTGCCTGTCCATCCCCAGAGCCAGCGCTGGGCTGGGGCTGCAAAGGAAACGTCTCTGCAATCCATCCTGCCACCCATGCTGCCCGCAGGGAGTGCAGTGCCCTCGTGACACAACCAGCTCCAGTGGGAAATCCAAATCGTCCTGGGCTTTTGGAATTCATCACCAACTGGTCTGAATGTAACACTTTGGGAGTGACCTTTGGAAGAGTAGGAAGGGCCGCTGACACATCTAATAGCTGTGTAGGAGGAATCCCATTTCCAGCATGAGTCACCTGACTTTGAAAAAGGCTCTGTCAGCTGCTGGGTCTCGCTCTCTTCTCTCTCTCTCTCTCTCTCTCTCCCCCTCCCCTTGGGAGGCAGATGATCAGAGCTGCTGCTTGAGGAAGGGAATTCGCTTCTGGAATTATGCCAATATGCCATTGGCCATAACCTGGCCCAGAGCTGCTTCTCCTGCTGTGGGGTGAGCCTCTGCTGGTGAGAGCAGCCCCTGCACGGGGACCTTACTGTCCCCCCGTCAGTGCCGGAGGGCCCTGCCCCCCTGCTCGGGAGCATGATGGTTAAAATCCCACTGTGCAAAGGAAGGTTTCCCCTTCTTTCCCCCTCTCCATGCTCTGTCCTCTCCCGTACCTTTGTCATCTCAACAACTGCTAAGGAAACCTTTCTCATCTTGTCAATTGGCAATTAAACTGGTCTTTAGTTCAGTTTTTAAATAGGTTTTAAAGTCAGGCTCTGCCCATGCTACTGATTTGAATTTTGGATGAAGTTGTTGGTGCTGAACTGTAGGTATGATATTTTATGAAAATCCCTTTGCTAGGATTTTCTTCTCCTGAGAAGCTGAAGGGATTCAGCTTCAAGTGTAAACAATTTGTTATCTTCTGCTGTGGAATGCAGCAGGTACTTCCTCCATTGGTCAGTGTGGGATGTTTCTACTTGCTGGCCAATCCAGGAGGCAGCAGCTCTCGGACCCACTGGGAGTCACAGAACTTTGTTATTCACTCCTTTTGTATTCCTGTCTCGCCTTCTGATGAATCTCTCTCTCTGTTTTTTGTAGTATAGTTTTATTGTGGTCTTTTTAATGTATTATATATCATAATATAATAAACCAGCCTTCTGAAATGGAGTCAAGATCTCTCCTTCCCTTCACCCTTGTCCTGACTGCCCTGAAGATCACCATCAAATGGTGACCCCAGACGTGTCATCAGACGTGTGCCCTCACGCCCGGCACAGCAGCAAACACACGAGCACGCAGCGCCGGGCACAGCGGCACGCTCGGGCACAGCTCTCTGGCTCAGCCTCTCCTGGCCCCGACGCCCCCGCGGCTCTCTCCTGGTGGCACCGTGGCCACGGGGACATTGTGGCGCCGTTTAAAAGCCCCTCTGTGCCTTTGGGGTGGGGACCCACTGGCCTGTCCCAAAGGAAAGGTCAGAGGGAGACCACGCTGCATTCTTGCTTCTTGCCTCTCGCCCTACCGGGGCCAAACTGAGCTCGTTTTGCTGCCCCGTGCTCCCCAGGAGCCCGACTGGCTCGAGGGACAGGGCTGGAAAGATGGATGGAGGGTCCCTGCTGGTGCACGGCACACGGGGCATTTTTCACCCCTGGCATGGCCGTGGGGTGTTGGGGAGGAGCTCACAGCAGCCTGAGCCCCTGCCTGAGGAGCTTGTGCTCTGCCAAGGGGCACCTTTCCCTTCTTGCCCGAGCAGGGGAACGTGCGGCCTCTGGTGCTGGGGAGGGCAGCTCACAGTCCCCTGGGGACAGGGCAAGGAAAGCTCCAGGCCTCTCTGCAGGGGGGACAGGGACTGACAAACAAAGCTTTTCATCAAGATTTCATCTCGGACTGAAAGGGGAAGTGGTGTCTGTGTTATCCTGGGAAATGTTTTCTTTTGTCACAGGAACCATCACATCTTGTGGTTTGCACTGCAGAAAATTTCTGGGTAAACCACAGCGGCTGGGTGAACAACCTGGCAACAAGTACTGCAAATGTTGCAGAAGTGTTTAAGTGTTAGCTGCTAACCCTAACTCCTGGCCAAGAGAGGATGTGCTCTTTCTGACACTGCTAAACTATTCCATGGCTCCCCTGGAGTCCAGAAACTTCTGATAGAAACTTTGTTATAAAGACAACTGCAGTCTTTTCTAGCGATCTTTTTCTTTGGGATTCAGTTCTGAGTTAGCTCCCTGCCCTCACTGCATCTGTCTGTCTCTAAATTCAGCTCTTAGGCAGAAGGACACTGCCACGCCAAAAGGATTCCTGAAGCAGCCCTAACCTGCAGCACCTGGGGCCTTCAGGCCATCCATCCAAAGGAAAAGTGACTTCTGGAGCCTGAGAGAGCCAAGGGATCTGCTGGCAGGAGAATCCGGGAATGGAGAAGGTGCTTCCAGCTCTGCTGTTTGCTGCTCCTCCCCATGGGACAGGAGAGCATCAAGCGCCTTCCATCAGCCTTTGCTGCCTCAGGGCATGAAATCTCCGGGGAGACAAGGCCACCTCAGGGCCACCAGATCCCACCTGAGAGAAGCACATGCTCAAAACCTCACCATGGTCTCGGCCACTAAAAGGAGGAACTTTTCTTGTGGGTCCCCAATGCCATTTCCAACAAAGCCCAGCTGGTGTTGAAAATTGCATTCACACTCAGGGGGCAAAACCCATCCGGAGTCACAGACATCTGAGGTACAATTGGGGCTCCAGAAAAGAAGAATTTCTCTTTAACAGAGGCAGATTTTCATCTTTTCAGCCCAAATCTTCTCTGACACACAAAAGAACATTAAATATAAAGAAGCACTTTAGTTCAAACTTGAAACCTTTGTTTTTTGGCAATTCTCTTTGTACATGAAGTGTGGCTGGATGAACACGACTGAAGCACACAAATCCTAGGACTGCTATGACAAACTGCAGAAACTAATGGACATTCTCTCCTACTGGCAGCAAGAGTAAACATGTCTAGAGGTGTCTTTGTATGGAGAGCAGCTACACTGAATGGTTTCAGCATCAAAATCAACTGGAAAACAACGATTTCAGGTAAAGTGTTAAAGGAATTAACACTGGATTTCAGATCTTTTCTCAGTCACATTTTCAAGAAGAGTCACACAAACGAAGCTGCCTGAGGCAGCAACAGAGCGTTACAGTGCACTGTGGGACTGGGCTTTTTTTAGTAACAGAAGGAAGGAGCAGAAGCTTCACAAAGATGAGTTACGCAAAGGAAACTTCCTGAGGCAGCAAATTACAGTGCACTGTGAGACACGGCTTTTTTTAGGAACAGGAAGGAGGAGCAGAAGCTTCACAAAGCTTTGCCAACTTTCTCTCCTGTGAAAGAGAATAAAAAGTGAGCACAGTAATGACCCCCTAGTACTGCTGACAGTATGCTGCGACAAGAGCAGATTGAAAATCAGTGTGAGAAACGACCCTCACTTTTGAAATTTTAGAAAAGTTTTATTAAACCTTGACAAAAATTACAACAAAGGGCCGAATGAGGAAAAATCACAGCGCTGGGACCCCAGCCCTGTCCCCCCGTGGTTTGCAGCCTTGCAGCTCGGTGACCAAAGGGGCTGCTGTCCCTCTCACACCCTCGGTGTGGCACAGGTAACCCTGGCCCTGCCAAAGTCTCTCGCAGCTGGCAGACGTGCTCGCTGCCCATCGCTGAAGATGCTTCCGTGGACCTTGGCGGGAGGGCAGGCGGTGCCAGGCCGTGCCTCTCAGTGCCCAGCCTGCCCTTCCCCCGTGCCCCGACTGCTGGGGCTGCTGCAAGGGGAGGGGAAAGGGCAGCGTGGGGAACACGGCAATAACATCACTGTGCAGCCAACACCCACTGACACCTGCCTCTCAATCGAGAGAGCCAGCTGATACATTGCTGCAACATAACACTGCAACTCGCAGAGGAACAGCCACGAAGGCAGGAGGTGGTAAAAAGGAGGAAAAAAACAAAGCACACACTAAGGGAGTGTTTGACATTTCTGTATTTCCTGCTTTTCTCTTTGGGGACTTGCTACTTGCTGTCACTGTTATCTAAATACATCTGACCACGCACTCTGCAGCCACCTTCACCTGCTAACCACAGGCTGTCCTGACAGAACCCGCCTTCCCAATTCGCCAGAAGGAGAAAGAAAGGAAGGAGACAGAGAAAAAAAAAAAAAAAAAAAAAAAAAAAAAAAAAAGGAAGGGTGGGGGGAGAAAGAAGAAGCTTTGCCTTCTTCTCGGAGAACAGCAGCAAATGCGCACCCTGCACCCTCGGCGCACCGGCCCGAGCAGCTGCCGAGCTCCCTGCGCGCTCCCCGCCCGGGCGGCTCCAGGCCGGCGGGCACTGCAGAGAAATCCCCGCAGCCGGCGCTCCCTGCCAGCCCTGCCGGGCGCCACCGCCCCGGGCACCTTCCAGCCGGGTTTTCCCTCTGGCAGCTCGAGCCTCGCCTCTTCCAGAGCAGACCACGCTGAGCCCCGGGGCTTTGCCGCTGGGAGCACTGGGAGAGATCCCGGGAGCACTGGGAGGGAACTGGGAGCACAGGGGATGCCAGGAGGGAACCGGGAGGGAGAGTGGGAGCAGCGGCAGTGAGCGAGAAGGAGCCCTGGGAGGGATCTCGGGAGCCCTGGGAAGGAATCGTGCTCCCAGCTCCTGCCCAGCGCTCTCCCCATCCCTGCCGGGGCTTGCCAGGAAGAGGGATACTGGCAGGGAACTGGGAGGGAGCTGCTCAGCACTCTGCAAGGTGCAGCAGCCCCAGGGGTGACCAGTGAGGAGGGGGAAGTGCCCCCAGTCCCTCCCCAGTGCCCCCAAAAAGGGGGTTTATGAGGAGAAAAGGGATTGAAATGCAGGGGGAAAAGCTTGTCTCTAGTTGTGTTTGGACTGGGGAGGATCCCCATGCACCCATGATTTGAAGGGTCTCAGATGTAGGAAAACACCTTTTTCATCCTTTCGGCTGCCCCCCTTGCCAGGGAATCACCATTTCCCATGATTTTCATGTTTAAATAGAAAAAGAAACCCTTTATGCTGCTGTTTGAATGGAGGGAAAGAGCCCCATTTTCATCATCTTCAGGTTCAGGCTGAGGGCAAACACCGCTGTGCCTGGTCTGAAAGGGCTTCCCTTGAGAGGAACCTCTCGATGTGCCACTGTAAGAGTTCCACCGAGGGGGAGCCTCCATTTCAAGGGACCTTCACAGATGAAAAAGATGTCCAAAAGACCCCAGAATGGTCTTTGTTGAGGGAAATTGAAGTGGGGAACTGCATTTCTCCTCATTTTAGGAGGCTAAATTAGGGGGAAATCCCCTTCTGTGAGCATACCTGGGCTGTGTCTGATTGCCACGGAGCAGAAGCAGCCTTGCCCTCAGCAGCTCACAGCCCTGTCCCACAAGGATGTGCCACAAAAGGGGCGGCAAAGAGCACAGGAGCCTCAGCTCAGGAGAGGCTTTGGACAGAGCCCAGGGATCTCATCCTGGAGCTCTGAAACCACAGGAAACCATGAGCCAGCCCTGGGCCGAGGCCCAGCAGCCCTGCTGGAACAAGAGAAGGGACTCCAGGCTGAGCAGGCAGTGCAGGGAAGGGCTGCAGACAGCCTGTTCAAAGAGATGCACCTGCAGCTGGAGAGCAGAACAGACAGAGCCCACAGGGACACGTGTCTTGTAGACAGTCACACAAAGACATGCCAAAGATTGTGAAAAGCCAGTTATAAACAAGGCAATGACACCTTATGAACAATGCCTGTTATAAAAATCAGTGAATCCCCGTGATGGAAGCAATGGATCAGCAGGAACCGCCTCAGGAATTTGGGACAATATTCTTGCAGCATTCATGTGTCCACAGCAGTGAAACTCTGAACAGCTCCAGTGGGTAACAGCATCCTGCAGAACAAGCAGCCAC
The DNA here is from genome assembly GCF_015832195.1 of Motacilla alba alba. Taxonomy (NCBI): domain Eukaryota; kingdom Metazoa; phylum Chordata; class Aves; order Passeriformes; family Motacillidae; genus Motacilla; species Motacilla alba. The sequence goes on from NC_052021.1 coordinate 3,557,476, forward strand.
TGTCCTGTGTTAGCTGTGGGAGATAAAACAGAAGAGATCCCAGTGACTGATCCTGTTGGGCAGTGCAGCTCTGACACCTGTGGGAGCTGGGAGAGGATCGAGGGCTCAGCAAACTGTGTCTGCTTCTGTCCAACAGCAGGTGTTTATCAGTGCTTCATCGCTGCTGCTTCAGTTGGACCTGTCTTATCCCTACAAGAAAATAACTACATCTTGCAATGTAAACAGACATATTTAAACAAAATTAACTTAGGAATTGAAATTAATTGCAGTGTAATTCACTGTTACATCAGTAGTATTAGAGGTACACTTAAAAGAACCTAAAGCTGACCTCTCCAATGCTGAATAAAAATAGATCTTATAAAACTGGAATAGAACATGAAAAGGCTTAAAGTGAAGAAGACTGAAACTTGACCTTGTCCAAGCTCAGCAACGCTCAAACCTGACAGAAATAGACCTTGACATAAATGACTCTTAACAAAAATGACTCCACAGAGCAATAAAACATAGCATTACTCAGGTCTAACTTTGCTTAATCTTACCAACATTAAATCGTATTCAAATAAAACAGAACCCAACTAACAATCTATATCCTTAAAAGCTTTGGGTACTACAAAATTTAACTTCTTCTGCTGTTGTTAATACCAAAAGGCACTGAGAATATTAATAAGGCATGGTTGAAATAATGGCATGATGGATTAACTGGAGGGATTAGAGAAATGTGACAAATACGTTGACCCTATGCAATTTAACATTGAGAAAAACTCATGGTAGGCGCAAATTTTATGGAACCATAAATTTACTAAGACCTTTTAAAGAGCAATTTTACCAAGAGAAACAACAACGCAGAATTTGGAAACCTGTCCAACAAACCGGGAGCTTCTCAAGATTGTATTTGGTGTAATGGCATATGGGAAATGTTATCAGCAGTTCTATTCAAGAAGTTAGATCGTGTTGTGCTGCACATAAAGATAATGACAACAACAACAACAACAACAACAACAACAACAATAATAATAATAATAATAATAATAATCAGGCACTGCATTAACCGCTTTGAATCTCTCCAGTAACAATTCTCAGAGGAATCAGAGTTCACGAAAAACACAAGATTAACTTTAGAAAAGAATTTCAGCACATTTTTACGGCATTCTAACACAGGGAGCGGCATTCTAACACAGGAAGCGGCATTCTAACACAGGGAGCGTGCGGTTTCAGTAAGCAGGGGCAGGCAGAGCCCTTCGGGCAGATGCCCCGGGGGGCAGGGAGGTGGCCCGGGAGCAGCCGGAGCCGCCGCGCCGGGCACAGCCGAGCCCCGGGAGCGGGGAGAGCGCCGGCGGCAGCGAGGGGCGGCTGCGAGCGGGGAAAGCCGAGCCCCGGGAGCGGGGAGAGCGCCGGCGGCAGCGAGGGGCGGCTGCGAGCGGGGAAAGCCGAGCTGCGAGCGGCCCGGGGCTCGGGATGGGCCGGGGCAGCCCCGCGCGGGCCGTTCCGACACCCACAGCGGGTTTGCGTCGCGCTCAGCCCAGCCACAGGGACTCGGATTCCGATCCCAAGCGGGATGGCAGATGCCCGGGGGGCAGTGACGCCCAGTGCGAGGCGCCCGAGCGGTGACACCACCGATCCCGGGACAGGCAGCGGGAAGCGCCGGGAGACGCGCCCGCCGGCCGCGGCTCAAAACAGCGCTCCCGGTCCGCCGTGGGAGCCTCGCGTGGCTGCTTCTCCGCCCGCTGGTTGCGCAACACAGCCAAAATCCCTCCCACTCTGACTTCCCTATATAAACTGCCGTTACCGGGGCTGTGCTCACAGTTGGGTCGGCGCCGGAGCGGTGGCGGCAGCAGCAGCAGCAGCAGCAGCAGCACCAGCACCCGGCGCGGCGGCTGCGGAGCTCGGAGGCGGCTCCAGCCCAGGTGCGACCCGTGATCGGTTGTGCCCCAGCTCGGGGCTCGCTGCGGGCGGAGGGGATCGCAGTGAGGGGCGGGGGGGTTCTGGCGAGTTCCTTGTGCCGGGTGCCCCCGTTCGCAGGCAGGGAGCCCCAGCGGCCGTGCCGGCGCCCGGGGTGGCCGCGCTGCAAGGCGGCGGGGCAGGGAATGCGGGGCACGATGGTCAGCAGCCCGGGGCTGCTGCTTCTCGGCCCTGGGCAGGCGGACTTCGAGCCGCAGCTGCCCTGGGCCTGGGGCAAGGCGGCCGCGAACCGAGCCGGGCCAGGCACAGAGCCTGGCCGAGCGCGGCCGGCGGCAGGAGCGGCGAGGCCCGCACGTTCGAACAGCGGCGGGGTGCGGTCGGACCACGCCGGGGGCGGGTTCGGGTGGGCGGGCTGGCGGCAGGGCGGCGGGGGCCGCGCGTTGGCGTGCGGGCAGGGAGGCGCGCCCAGGCGCAGCAGGAGAGGCACAGAGCGCTTCTGCTGGCCCCGGGCACCTGGCCCGGCCCAGCCCAAGAATCCCTGCCATCATTCCCTGCACCATTCCCGGCCCCACGGCGGCTCCGGCTCCGCGGGCAGGCGGCTCCAGGAGCTCCGAGTGGGCAAAATGGGAGCGAGGGAGAGGAGGCAGCTGCTGCCAGCGGGTGAAATGTCTTTGCTGCCGGCTGGCAGGGAGAGGAGCAGGGAGAAAGTGGTGCCAAGGAAAGGGCAGAGAAAGAGGGACAAGGCTGAGCGGTGGAAGGCGGCGGGGATGGCCATGGGGTAGGCGGGCGTTTTGCTTTCCAGCTCTGTGGGAGGAAACCAAGAGCTGTCAAATCCCTGCAGGAAAAGAGGGCAGAAACAGCAGGTGGTGGAAATCGCTGACAATTGGGATTCATTTGATCTGCCTGGACTGCAAAGGCCAACAAACACCGAGCCCAGGCGGATGCCTGCCACGGCCCGCGTTTCGATGTGTCTTGCCCTGTCCCTCCCCTGGCTGCAGCCGCCGCCTGTTGAGAGCCCCAGAAGCCGCTTGCCAGGGGCTGCTGTTCTTCAGCAGCTTTTCTGGCGTTGGGCGCTTTTTCTTAGCGCAGTTTTTTCGGGACAGAGAAAAACCCCTGTCGGCCTCGGGCGCGCCGCGTCCGTCAGCTCCCGGCTCCGATCGCATCTTCGGGCCGAGCGGCCCGGCAGATACTGGGGCCGGTCTCACCTCCCTGCGGCCGTCCCGCCAGATATTTTCACGAGATTGATCCCCTCAGGATCGGCTTCCCAGATGTTGAATGGAATCCCCTAGCGGCCGGCTCCTTACCAGCGATCTCCTCTCCTTGGCGGCCGGCAGGCGAGCTCCCCGCGCCAAAAGCTCTCCCACAGCCTCGGCTCAAACCCGCGGCGGCAGCGGCCGTGCCCGCTGTGTGTGCCCGGGAGCGGAGCGGCGGCGGCAGCGGAGCCCGGCGAGGCGGCTGCAGAGCCCCAGGGGCCGGGGCTGCGGGGACAGCGCAGCCGGAGCTGCCACCGCCCTGCCGAGCCTCGGGCTCCCGCAGGGCCGGCAGCAGCACCGCTTATCGTGTCCCTTGCAGGATACCTTCACCTGGGTGTAAAGCTGCTCCCGAGGCCGAGCTCCCAAAGGCTTTGCCAGCGCTCCTGATGCCGCCGGGGAAAGCTGCTATTTGTTCCACGCCGAGAGATGTCGGCTGTGAGCTGGAGGAGAGTGATGTCTGCTCCATTCAAGTTGAGAATGAGCCCCCGCATCTCCAGGACGGACCGGCAGCCGGGGTTCTGCACTTACCTGGGGCACAAGAAGCCACTCGGCACAAGCAGGGGGATGCCCCTTGTGAGCGCGCAGTGAGTGAAGATGTGGAGAGTGGATTCTGCACCAGGGATGGGAGTGTGAGGGAGCCCCTGGCTCCCCAGGGCACATCAGCAACCGGCAACGAACACAAAAGGGACCTCAGAAGATTCCTGGGTGAGTGCAGGGCCACCCCTGTGGCCTCTAGGGAGGGGCCAGTGTCCCCTCCCCAGGCCAGGGCTGGCAGGTGTGTGGCTGTTTCCCGAGGTGTGGAAGAGGCCTGGTGCTCTGCTGGGCCCCATCAGTGGCTGGCAGCAAGAGCCCCAGCTGCCCCCAAGGCTGTGCAGCTCTCCTGCTGCAGCCTGTGCCCACAGCTGTGTCCCTGGCTGTGGCCAGAGCTGTGTCCCTGGCCGTGCCCAGGCTCTGGGCTCTCTGGCTGCCAGCTGAGCGAGGGCCACACTGGCTGAGGGCTCCCTGCTGTGCTCCCTGGGCAGGGGCTGAGCAGATTGCAGGGCCGGCTCTGCTTCTGGCAGCCAGCAGCTCTTTCCTGCTCCAGGTGAACGGCTCAGGCGCCATCCCGAGGGCACGGCGCTGCTGATCCTGCTGCTCCTGCTGCTGCTGCTGGCTCTGCTGGTGGCCTTGGCTGTGCTGGCAGGTAAGGCAGGGGCAGCAGCCTGGGCCCAGCCCCTCGGGGCAGAGCGGGCTCCCTGCTCCCTGCACAGGGCAATGCTCAGACCTTCTCCTCTTGCCCCTGCAGCACCGCAGGCTCCAGTGACAGCTGCCACTCCACAGTGTGTTCTGGGCTGTCCCCCTGACTGGATTGGGCACAAGGGGGTCTGCTACTACTTCTCAAGGGATTACGGCACCTGGGAGCAGGGTCAGGAACGCTGCTCCGAGCTGAACGCCTCCCTGGCCATTGCCAAGGATGAGGGGGCCATGGTGAGTGAGGGGCTGCGGGCGGTGCGGGCTGGCTGAGGGCAGCCTGGGGGTGCTCCTGGGCCGGGCTCGGGGCTCGTAGGGCTGGGGGTGCAGCCCCGGGCCGGGGCCTTGCAGGGAAGGAGCCCCGGCGTGCGGGGGCAGCCCCGGGCACGTGTCCCCCCGAGGGGGCCGGGGCAGCTGCCACTCCTCTCTCCGGGCAGGATTTGCTCTTCCGCCTCCGCGGGAACGGCGATTACTGGCTCGGGCTGCGCAGACGGGGCCAGCGCCTGCACTGGGGGGACGGCAGCAGCTACAGCTCCCGGTGAGTGCCGGGGAGCCGGGCAGGGCCTGGCCGGACAGGGGCACAAGGTGTTCCCCTGGCAGCCAGCGCTGCCTCTGCTCCTCCCTGCAGGGTTCCTGTCTTTGGCGATGCCGAGTGCGTGTACCTGGCTGACGAGAGATTCAGGAGTGGGAACTGCTCAAATCGGCAGCCGTATGTCTGCAGCAAGGCCCAAGCTCCCCTGTGACGGGGGCTGCAGAAAGGAGCTTCTCCACGCTGGGCAGCGCCAGCTTCCCCTCTCAGCGCAGCCCAGGGCTGTCCTTCCTCAGCTGCACCCTGTGCCTTGCACTGCCTCTCAGGGTCACCTCAGTGCCTGTCCATCCCCAGAGCCAGCGCTGGGCTGGGGCTGCAAAGGAAACGTCTCTGCAATCCATCCTGCCACCCATGCTGCCTGCAGGGAGTGCAGTGCCCTCATTATGCGTGAGAAACACGGCTCACAATTTACGCTTTTTATAAAGTCTGTTAAGCATTAAAATCCCATCCTGGGATACTTGCCTTTTTTCCATGGGTAACTTGTATTATATTCACTGTGTACAGTGACATGGAGCATGCATATTTATTGAGTTTTTAATAATTGAAGTGTAACTGTGAATTTCTGACATGTTTTGTTAGTTTCCAAGTTTTACTTGTGTTAGGCTGTCGTGTACAATAAACTAATGTGTTTTCTTTTTTTCTTTTGGTTCTCTTTTTGTATTTTCACTCCTTCATAACGAGGGTCCATAAAATATTGTTTTTTCATGCTCTGATTTTTTTTCCATTATCTTGTCTTTCTGATGAGAAAATCCTCGAATGTGGGAAATTACTTAATTATTTTACACCATTTTCTCAGTTACATGAAGAAATCATTCCAAGATTTCACAGTCTCTGTTGTGCTACAGTCTAAGATAGTATCTATGACTACACTGTTTATAAAGTCTATACAGTACATACATAAACTGGCAGGTTATACTGTATCAAAAGCAGTAATTACTAACTGCACTATCAGGATTTTTGTGATCAATAAGAAATTGCAAAGCAAAAGTTAGTACATAAATGCCAAAGCCAATACCTATATTTGTTATTTATAACATTATACAGCAAGCTAGACTGGGGAATCCAAATCGCCCTGGGCTCTTGGAAATCATCACAGACTGGCCTGAAGGTGACACTTTTGGCCTCTCCTTGGAAGATGTGAGGAACGACCTTCAGTTTTAAAATTTTACAAGTTTATTAAACCTTAACAAAAAACACAACAACAGACTGAATAAGGAAAATTAACAGCACTGAAGGTCTCTGTGACTGTTGGCCTCGTGCGCGTTTACAAAGTGGATGCTCTGCCTTTTATGCCCCCAGCCCCTCCCAAAGTTTGGTCAGTCAGCTCCTCCTGTGCCCTGCCCTGCTGGAGATCACTTCCTGACACCTTGACTGCAGCTCAGGTGCTGTCCTGTGGCCCTGCTGGCACTGAGCCGGCCCTGCCCAAATGCCCTGACTGCTGGGGCTGCTGCAAGGGGAGGGACAGGGGACTCTGGGGGGACACATTACAGTCACAGCACTGCACATCTACAAAACTTCTCCTAACATACATGGAATAGCTGTCTCTTAACTCATAGCAGGTGGATCTTAGTGGTGAGTACAGAGGCCAGCTCAGTCTTGCCTTCTGGTTCCTGTTGCATTAAAAGACAGCTGAGGAATGACAGAGCTCTGGGGTGGCTTTCTTGCCCCCACCTCACCGTGCCCATGGGCTTGCTGCCGGCAGCAGGGCTGTGGAATCTTCTCGGTGCTGAACACAGGGCCAACCTGGTCTTGTCCTTTATTTCTTGTTTCACTCTACTTGTTGGTCCTTAAGAGAACCACCTCAGTGCCTCTGATGGTTCCCTGTGTACTTCCCCTCCACAGATGCTTGTGATTCTCATCTATTACAACAGCACAATTACACCAATAAATGATATAGCTCAAACTCCCCACCTAAAGTGTTAGGTAAAACAATCTTTAAGCTGGCTGGAAGCTGGGCTCCGCTTTTGGGAAACCTTTGAGCTTCTTTGGTTGTCTCTGACCCGCTCTGGCTGTTCCAGTCTATCCTTTGGGTTCTTTCTCCAGCCTTTAACTCTGTTGCCGTGTCTCTGCTCTCACTCTGTGGCTGGCACAGCCCATTCAGTGCTGAGCAGCACCTGCAAGGGACCTCCCCACTGAGGGGTTAACACTGCAGGCAGTGTCCATAGCCCAGCCTCAAATGGTTCATTATCTGAAAGGGTAACTGAGTGTTCAAGCAGTCACCCACCGCTGCTGGCACGAGGGAGCTGCGTGGCCCAGGAAGCCCTGCAGCCCCAGAGAGGTTCAGCACTTGGCCCAGCTCCCCGCTCTGGTGGCAGCAGGTTCCAGGGAACGTGGGTTAGAGCTGCAGTGGGTCACAGCCATTGCAGATACCCCTGTTTGTGGGGATTTAGTGGAAACATAAACACTGCTAAATCTGATGGAAATCACTGTACGCAACTTTACAACCATCTTTTGGCAAACTCATATATAGAGGCAAATTCTCTCCTTACAAGAGCAGAGTGTACACAGAGAGCCAGGGCCACTGCAGCCAGCAGAGCTAGGTAGTGACACATACACAAACACACACATGTGTGTATATATATATGTATAGATACAGATATATATGTATGTCTGTCTCTCTAGGTGGGACAGCAGCAGGATGCACGGAGCCGTGTACCCAGAGCCATGTCCCTGGGCGTGCCCAGCCCCTGAGTGCACACAGGGACATGTGCAGAGCCAGTGCTCGCACACAGGTACCTGCTCACCTGCACAGAGCCCCTGTGCCCCACGGCACTGGCCAGCAGCACACCCCTGCGTGCGCCCAGCCTGCCACAGCAGCTCACCTGTGCTGCACAGACGCTCACCTGGGCACAGTCCCTGCCAAGGCACCCGTGCCCCCAGCACGGACCTGCTGGCACCTGGAGCCTGAGCCCAGCAACGTGTCGGTGTCACACCCCAACACGCCTGTGCCGCAGAGCCGTGCTCACAGCTGCAGAAGCTGTGCACACCCACAGGCACAGAGCTGTGCCCGGCCCCGCTCCAGCTGGGAGCGCAGCGCAGCCCCGTGCCCACAGCAGGGCACGCGGCTCGTGCCCACGGCAGCACGTCCCTGGGCACAGAGCTGTGCCCAGCAGCACACCGTGCCCTGAGCCGAGCAGGACGTGTGCCCTCACGCCCGGCACAGCAGCAAACACACGAGCACGCAGGGCCGGGCACAGCGGCACGCTCGGGCACAGCTCTCTGGCTCAGCTCTCCTGGCCCCGACGCCCCCGCGGCTCTCTCCTGGTGGCACCGTGGGCACGGGGACATTGTGGCACCGTTTAAAAGCCCCTCTGTGCCTTTGGGGTGGGGACACACCGGCCTGTCCCAAAGGAAAGGTCAGAGGGAGACCACGCTGCATTCTTGCTTCTTGCCTCTCGCCCTACCGCGGCCAAACTGAGCTCGTTTTGCTGCCCCGTGCTCCCCAGGAGCCCGACTGGCTCGAGGGACAGGGCTGGAAAGATGGATGGAGGGTCCCTGCTGGTGCACGGCACACGGGGCATTTTTCACCCCTGGCATGGCCGTGGGGTGTTGGGGAGGAGCTCACAGCAGCCTGAGCCCCTGCCTGAGGAGCTTGTGCTCTGCCAAGGGGCACCTTTCCCTTCTTGCCCGAGCAGGGGAACGTGCGGCCTCTGGTGCTGGGGAGGGCAGCTCACAGTCCCCTGGGGACAGGGCAAGGAAAGCTCCAGGCCTCTCTGCAGGAGGGACAGGGACTGACAAACAAAGCTTTTCATCAAGATTTCATCTCGGATTGAAAGGGGGAGAGGTGTCTGTGTTATGCAGGGAAATGTTTGATTTTGCTTTTGACACAGGAACCATCACATCCTGTGGTTTGCACTGCAGAAAATTTCTGGGTAAACCACAGTGGCTGGGTCAACAACCGGACAGCAAGTACTGCAAGTGCCACAGAAGTGTTTAAGTGTTAGCTGCTAACCCTAACTCCTGGTCAAGAGAGGATGTGCTCTTTCTGACACTGCTAAACTATTCCATGGCTCCCCTGGAGTCCAGAAACTTCTGCTGGAAACTTTGTTATAAAAACAACTGCAGTCTTTTCTAGGGACCTTTTCCTTTGGGATCCCACTAACAGTTCTGAGTTAGCTCCCTGCCCTCACTGCATCTGTCTGTCTCTAAATTCAGTTCTTAGGCAGAAGGACACTGCCAAGCCAAAAGGATTCCTGAAGCAGCCCTAACCTGCAGCACCTGGGGCCTTCAGGCCATCCATCCAAAAGGAAAAGTGACTTCTGGAGCCTGAGAGAGCCAAGGGATCTGCTGGCAGGAGAATCCGGGAATGGAGAAGGTGCTTCCAGCTCTGCTGTTTGCTGCTCCTCCCCATGGGACAGGAGAGCATCAAGCGCCTTCCATCAGCCTTTGCTGCCTCAGGGCATGAAATCTCCGGGGAGACAAGGCCACCTCAGGGCCACCAGATCCCACCTGAGAGAAGCACATGCTCAAAACCTCACCATGGTCTCGGCCACTAAAAGGAGGAACTTTTCTTGTGGGTCCCCAGTGCCATTTCCAACAAAGCCCAGCTGGTGTTGAAAATTGCATTCACACTCAGGGGGCAAAACCAATCCGGAGTCACAGACATCTGAGGTACAATTGGGGCTCCAGAAAAGAAGAATTTCTCTTTAACAGAGGCAGATTTTCATCTTTTCAGCCCAAATCTTCTCTGATACACAAAAGAACATTAAATATAGAAGCACTTTAGTTCAAACTTGAAATATTTGTTTTTTGGCAATTCTCTTTGTACATGAAGTGTGGCTGGATGAACACGACTGAAGCACAGAAATACTACTACTACTATTACAAACTGCAGAAATTACTGAAAATTCTCTTCTACTGGCAGCAAGAGCAAACATGTCTAGAGGTGTCTTTGTATGGAGAGCAGCTACACTGAATGGTTTCAGCATCAAAATCAACTGGAAAACAACGATTTCAGGTAAAGTGTTAAAGGAATTAACTCTGTATTTCAGATCTTTTCTAAGTCACATTTTCAAGATGAGTTGCACAAACGAAACTGCCTGAGACAGCAACAGAGCGTTACAGTGCACCGTGGGACTCGGCTTCTTTTAGGAACAGGAGGGAGGAGCAGAAGCTTCACAATGATGTGAGTTACGCAAAGGAAACTTCCTGAGGCAGCAAATTACAGTGCACTGTGAGACACGGCTTTTTTTTAGGAACAGGAAGGAGGAGCAGGAGCTCCGCAAAGCTTTGCCAACTCTCTCTCCTGTGAAAGAGAATAAAAAGTGAGCACAGTAATGACCCCCTAGTACTGCTGACAGTATGCTGCTACAAGAGCAGATCGAAAATTAGTGTGAGAAACAACCCTCACTTTTGAAATTTTGAACAGATTTATTAAACCTTGACAAAAATTACAACAAAGGGCCGAATGAGGAAAAATCACAGCGCTGGGACCCCAGCCCTGTCCCCCCGTGGTTTGCAGCCTCGCAGCTCGGTGACCAAAGGGGCTGCTGTCCCTCTCACACCCTCGGTGTGGCACAGGTAACCCTGGCCCTGCCAAAGTCTCTCGCAGCTGGCAGACGTGCTCGCTGCCCATCGCTGAAGATGCTTCCGTGGACCTTGGCGGGAGGGCAGGCGGTGCCAGGCCGTGCCTCTCAGTGCCCAGCCTGCCCTTCCCCCGTGCCCCGACTGCTGGGGCTGCTGCAAGGGGAGGGGAAAGGGCAGCGTGGGGAACACGGCAATAACATCACTGTGCAGCCAACATCCACTGACACCTGCCTCTCAATCGAGAGAGCCAGCTGATACATTGCTGCAACATAACACTGCAACTCACAGAGGAACAGCCACGAAGGCAGGAGGTGGTAAAAGGGAGGAGGAAAACAAATCACACACTAACGGATGTTTGACATTTTTGGTATTTCCTCCTTTTCTCTCTGGGAACTTGCTACTTGCTCTGTCCCATTACTCTAACCACAGACTCTGTAAGAAGAGGCCACCTCGAAAAAATAACCACGAGATTTGCTGACAGAACTCGCCTCCCTGTTAAGCTAGAAGGAGAAAAAGAAAGAAAGAAAGAAAGAAAGAAAGAAAGAAAGAAAGAAAGAAAGAAAGAAAGAAAGAAAGAAAGAAAGAAAGAAAGAAAGAAAGAAAGAAAGAAAGAAAGAAAGAAAGAAAGAAAGAAAGAAAGAAAGAAAGAAAGAAAGAAAAAGAAAGAAAGAAAGAAAGAAAGAAAGAAAGAAAGAAAGAAAACAAAAAACAAACAAAAGCAAACAAACAAACAAAAACCCCCAACAAACCAAAATCCCCCCAATAATAAAAACCAAGACGGAGAAAGAAAGAAGAAGCTTTGCCATCTTCTCGGAGAACAGCAGCAAATGCGCACCCTGCACCCTCGGCGCACCGGCCCGAGCAGCTGCCGAGCTCCCTGCGCGCTCCCCGCCCGGGCGGCTCCAGGCCGGCGGGCACTGCAGAGAAATCCCCGCAGCCGGCGCTCCCTGCCAGCCCTGCCGGGCGCCACCGCCCCGGGCACCTTCCAGCCGGGTTTTCCCTCTGGCAGCTCGAGCCTCGCCTCTTCCAGAGCAGACCACGCTGAGCCCCCGGGGCTTTGCCGCCGGGAGCACTGGGAGAGATCCCGGGAGCACTGGGAGGGAACTGGGAGCACAGGGAATGCCAGGAGGGAACCGGGAGGGAGAGTGGGAGCAGCGGCAGTGAGCGAGAAGGAGCCCTGGGAGGGATCTCAGGAGCCCTGGGAAGGAATCGTGCTCCCAGCTCCTGCCCAGCGCTCTCCCCATCCCTGCCGGGGCTTGCCAGGAAGAGGGATACTGGCAGGGAACTGGGAGGGAGCTGCTCAGCACTCTGCAAGGTGCAGCAGCCCCAGGGGTGACCAGTGAGGAGGGGGAAGTGCCCCCGGTCCCTCCACAGTGCCCCCAAAAAGGGGGTTACGAGGAGAAAAGGGATTGAAATTGCTGGGGGAAAAGCTTGTCTCTAGTTGTGTTTGAACTGGGCAGGATCCCCATTCACCTGGGATTTGAAGGGTCTCAGTTGAAGGAAAACACACCTTCTTCATCATTTTGGGTGCCTCACTAGGAAGGCAATCACTGCTTTCCATGATTTTCATGTTGAAATCGAGGGAGAATAACTTTATGCTGCTGTTTAAAGTGAGGGGAAGAGCCCCATTTTCATCATCTTCAGGTTCAGGCTGAGGGCAAACACCGCTGTGCCTGGTCTGAAAGGGCTTCCCTTGAGAGGAACCTCTCGATGTGCCACTGTAAGAGTTCCACCGAGGGGGAGCCTCCATTTCAAGGGACCTTCACAGATGAAGAAGATGTCGAGAAGCCCCATATTGGTCTTTCTTGAGAGAAATTTAAAAGGGAAACTGTATTTCCACTATTTTTAGGAGACTAAACAGGGGAAAATCCCCCTTGATTCACTTTTTATTTGGATGTAAATTAAGGGCTGACCCTCCTTTTGCACAATCATTTAGGGATCTAAATGGAGAGGGAACCTCAGTTCTGCCCTGGATTCGAGGCTTTGGAGTGGCGACAAGAGGGAGTTTGCCCTGGGTTTAATTCCTGCAGCGATTGAACTGGAGCGGTGAGGCTGAGCTGGCGCTGCCGGGCTGGCCTCAGGCTCTCGCTGGGGATGGCAAACGCCGGCAGGCACCGAGCAATGCCGCCGCACGCCCGGCACTGCCTGTGCCGCGCCCGCCGCGCCCAGCAGCGCTGGGAGCTCCATGGAGCAGCTCAGCGCCCGCTCCGCGCTCGGCCCTGCGAGCCCGGCCCGGAGCGTGGGCTCGGGACACATCCCCATGGTGGGGCAGAGCCGCTGCTCGGGCCCGGGGATCCTTTATCGCCCTGCTGCAGCTGCCAGGGGCCGAGGGCACAGTCCTGCTTCCCAGGCTGGAACCCTGCTGCTTCACCTCTCGCTCTCTTGCCATGGTTTGTGCCAGAATAAATTCAAAGAATTGCCCCCGGTCGTGTCCCTTATTCCGGTGACCGGTGAGTGATCTCTCCCTGGCCTTTGCCCATCCTCGAGCCTTTGCTGCTGTGTTCTGTTGCCTGCCCAGGGGCAGCAGGAGAGGCACGGAGCGCTTCTGCTGGCCCCGGGCACCTGGCGAGGCCCAGCCCAAGAATCCCTGGGATAATTCACTGTTGGGAGCGCCAGCAGCGGCTTCCCCGGGGCTGCGGTTCTTCAGCAGCTGCATCAGAGTGGGGCTCTTTTCCTTACAACGGTTTTTTTTTTCCGGAAAAAGTCTCGATCTGACTCCTCCCCTCCTCCCTTCTCTCCCTCGCCCCTCGCTGCTTTCCCCGCACGCTGGTTGCTCAAAGGGCCAAATCCCTCCCGCTCCAGGCAGTTTCTCTATCCTGGGGCTCCGTGCTCGCTGTGTCGGGCCGGGAGCGGAGCGGCGGCGGCACCCGGAGCCCGGGCGAGGCGGCGGCGGAGCTCGGAGCGGCTCCAGCCCAGGTGGGACCCGCGGTCGGCGCTGCCCCAGCTCGGGGCTCGCTGCGGGCGGAGGGGCCGCGGTGAGGGGCGGGGGGGCTCTGGCGAGTTCCTTGTGCCGGTGCCCCCGTGTCCCCCCTGCGCTGAGGCCGCCGAGGGAGGCACTGTAAGAGTTCCACCGAGGGGGAGCCTCCATTTGAAGGGAGCTTCACAGATGAAAACGATGTCCCAAAGCCCCCAGAATGGTCTGAATTGAGGGAAATTGAGGAGGGAACTGCTTTTCCCCTCATTTTAGGAGGCTAAACTGAGGAAAAGTCCCCCTTGATTTGTCGCAGTACAAACAGCCGGGACTCTGTTTCTTCATCCGGAAAAGGCTCATCTTTGTTGCACAGCTCAGATCTTACAGGATTATCAGCTAGCACCGTGTTAGATCTAGCTGGCTAAAAATACTCTGACAGTTCATTGGTCAGCAAATGGCATTTTGCATTTCCGCTAAACCTCTCTATTTTTGATTAGTTTACATAAATTCTTCACTGATTCCCATGGGGCAGTGAAGGAAACCGGTTCCTTCAGGGCAGATTTCTTGTTTCTGCAGGTGTGAACGTGTTTTTCTTTACAGAAAATAGATTGTTCTGCAGACTGATTCTCATTCCTCTGATTCTCTTTAATGACAATTAACAGCCCAGCTGTGAGCTGCACCCAGCCCAATCAGCAGGCCTAAACCATGATATTATAAGGCTTTTCTTTTATTTGGATTTCTACCGATTTGTAACAATTCCCCTTTCTTTTTGTTAAAAAAAAAAGCTTATGCATTCTGATGTTAAAACATTTTGTTTCTGTGAGATTACTGTCTTTTTAAGGTTATTACTGGTTATCTATTAGCTCCAGGATAAGACACATGAAAGACAGGTTATAGTCACCAAAATACTCCAATTTTGCATTCTCAGGTACAGTCATGTCACTGACAGAGGGTGTTGAAGCATGGGAGGACAGAAAGATAATGTCCAGTGTCTGTTAGGGAATGGAAATAAATGACCATAGTTCTAAAGTCCCCATGGCTGGCACTCAGGGGTCGTGCTGCCTGGGCAGGAGAAGTCCAGCAGCTGGGAATGTTGACCTTGGCATCACTGAATGTCTGTCTGGAAGCCTGAGCAGGGCAAAGCTAAAGAGGGCTGGTAGAACACAATATCAGGGTGGTAATGCTGTAGGACAGAAGGCCTCTGTGGCCAAGCTGCCTCTCCAGGTCTCCAGGCACAGCCATGTGCTGGCAGTCCTGCCTCTGTCCCTGTCCTGGCCACCAAGGCTGGGTGGTGACAAGGTCACCTCTCTTCTCCCTGGGCCTCGCTGTCTCGGAGGCGATCCATGTCTGAGCAGGTGAGCAGGTGACCCCTTGAAACCTGCTGCTGATAAAACACAGGCACACTTCTCCCTCAGTTCATAAACAGCCAGGCCCTGCCATGGCACACTCAGCTGGAGATCCTCATGTGTGGGATTGGCCCAGCTGTGACCAGAAACAGCTGGATTTTACCCCAAAAGAGCCAGCCATTGGTTTCAAGCCCTGGGAATCCTTTGCTTAAGTCAGGCCCAGCCTGAGAGTTCCCCATCAGCCTTGGGTGTTTTCATGTTAAGCTGCCCAAGTTCTGCTCCCCAGTGCTTGCTTGTTTCCCCCGTATGGTTCCAGTTCTAGAATGTTCCACCCCTGAGTGGACAGATTGTTGCTTCCCCTTTGTTTGGGGTCTTTGGGTCCTGCCCCTCGTATTGTGCACGGCCTCTCCACGTTTGTTGTTTCTCAGCCTTTGTTAAAGCTCTTTCCGGGCAGCTCCATGGAACCCGCTCCTTTTCCTTTTCACCACCCTCGCCTGAGGCAGGGAACCAGAGAGGTTTGGCACTGCCACCCTCACTGGGACACTTACAGAAAAGCCTTTGCAAATGCTTTTAGTATAAACGTTGCATTGTTCAGACATTCTTTAGGAGCCAATTCTCTTTCTTTTGGTTTTACAAATAACATGCATGTCTCCTGCTATGAACATGAAGGGAACATCAAAACAAAACAATTCATGCAGTGAAACAAGAACCTGACAGCAATCAAGAGTAAGTCAGATAATACATGTAATTAATAACACATTCAGTGTGAAATTGGATGATTATCAATGTCTGAAACACTGCACCATCACCCAGAGCCTGCAGCAGCTGACCAACCTCGTTTCAGAGAGGACCTGGAGAGCCATTCCCAGGAAAGGTGTCCAAGCTCCTTTAAAACAGATCCAGCTGTCCAATTGTCAGAGGGTCAAATTGCCAAGGCAAAGAGGCTTGAAGAGAGCTTTGAGGCAGAAAACATCTGGGTTTGTTGGCCATTTTCCAAACAGGTCCAGCCAGGGCCCGGCCAGAGCCCAGACCCTCACTGGGAGGGTCTCCCTCACACACCCTAAAAGCAAGTCTGTCAGCAACAGCAGCTGTGAGATGCCCCAAGCACAGCAAACTGCTGGAGTGCTCCTGTGGGAATTCCTGGGCTGTGTCTGATTGGCACGGAGCAGAAGCAGCCTTGCCCTCAGCAGCTCACAGCCCTGTCCCACAAGGATGTGCCACAAAAGGGGCGGCAAAGAGCACAGGAGCCTCAGGTCAGGAGAGGCTTTGGACAGAGCCCAGGGATCTCATCCTGGAGCTCTGAAACCACAGGAAACCATGAGCCAGCCCTGGGCCAAGGCCCAGCAGCCCTGCTGGAACAAGAGAAGGGACTCCAGGCTGAGCAGGCAGTGCAGGGAAGGGCTGCAGACAGCCTGTTCAAAGAGATGCACCTGCAGCTGGAGAGCAGAACAGACAGAGCCCACAGGGACACGTGTCTTGTAGACAGTCACACAAAGACATGCCAAAGATTGTGAAAAGCCAGTTATAAACAAGGCAATGACACCTTATGAACAATGCCTGTTATAAAAATCAGTGAATCCCCGTGATGGGAGCAATGGATCAGCAGGAACCGCCTCAGGAATTTGGGACAATATTCTTGCAGCATTCATGTGTCCACAGCAGTGAAACTCTGAACAGCTCCAGTGGGTAACAGCATCCTGCAGAACAAGCAGCCACTGTCCTGTGTTAGCTGTGGGAGATAAAACAGAAGAGATCCCAGTGACTGATCCTGTTGGGCAGTGCAGCTCTGACACCTGTGGGAGCTGGGAGAGGATCGAGGGCTCAGCAAACTGTGTCTGCTTCTGTCCAACAGCAGGTGTTTATCAGTGCTTCATCGCTGCTGCTTCAGTTGGACCTGTCTTATCTCTAGAAGAAAACAACTACACCTTGCAATGTAGACAAACATATTTAAACAAAATTAACTTAGGACATAATATTAATTGCAGTGTAATTCGATGTCACCTCAGCAGATTTAGAGGTACGCTTAAGAGAATATAAAGTTACATCTTTAATACTGAATAAAATCTGCTCTTGATAAAACTGGAATAGAACATGAAGTGGCCTAAAGTGAAGAAGACTGAAACTTGACCTCGTCCAAAGTCAGCAATGCTGAAACAGAAACCCACCTGCACATAAATGATTACTAAAAAAATTTACTCAATAGAGTAATATAATATTACATTCCTCAGATCTAGCTTTGCCTAATGTTACCAACACGAAAATCATATTCAAATAAAACAGAACCCAACTAACAATCAATATCCTTAAAAGTTCTGGGTACTACAAAATGCAACTTATTCTGCTGCTATTAATACCAAAAGGCACTGGAAATGTGAACAAACCATGGTTGAAATAACAGCACGGAGGGATTAGAAAAATGTGACATGTACATTGATCCAGTGTGTTTTAACATTGAGAAAAACTCACGGTAGCTGCAAATTTTAAGGAAGCATAAATTTACTAAGACTTTTTAAAGTGCAACTGTACGGAAAGAAACAAGAATGTAGAATTTGGCTGAGTGTCCAACAAACCAGGAGCTTTTTGAGATTGTATTTCGTGTAATACCATGTGCTAAATGTTATCAGCATTTCTGGTAAAGGAATTTATTTGTGTTGTGCTGCACCAAATATTAATAATAACAATAACAATAATAATAGTAATGCACTGCATTTACCGCTTTGAATCCCTCCAGTAAAAATTCTCAGAGAAATCAGAGTTCATGAAAAACACAAGATTAACTTTAAAAAAGCATTTCCACGCGTTTCTAAGGCATTCTAACACAGGGAGCGTGCGGTTTCAGTAAGCAGGGGCAGGCAGAGCCCTTCGGGCAGATGCCCCGGGGGGCAGGGAGGTGGCCCGGGGGCAGCCGGAGCCGCCGCGCCGGGCACAGCCGAGCCCCGGGAGCGGGGGAGAGCGCCGGCGGCAGCGAGGGGCGGCGCCTGCCACACCCGGGGTGGGTTTGCATCGCGCTCAGCTAATCCAAAGGGATTTGGGTTCTGACCCCCGCATCCGGGCTGGCAGCGGTGCGCGCTGCGAGCCCCCAGAATGGTGAAACAACCGAGGCCGCAGAAGGCAGCGGGGAGCGCCGGGGAGAGGGGACCGCGGTGGGGTCGGGGAGCTGGGCAGCCACGCTGCGCCTCCGAGCCGCGGCTGGCTGTGTTCCTGCCCACTGCCTGATCAGATCGGCTCCAATCTGCGGCGGGCAGCGGCCGTGCCCGCTGTGTCGGGCCGGGAGCGCAGCGGCCGCGGCACCCGGAGCCCGGCGAGGCGGCGGCGGAGCTCGGAGCGGCTCCAGCCCAGGTGGGACCCGCGGTCGGCGCTGCCCCAGCTCGGGGCTCGCTGCGGGCGGAGGGGCCGCGGGGAGGGGCGGGGGGGGCTCTGGCGAGTTCCTTGTGCCGGGTGCCCCCGTGTCCCCCCTGCACTAAAATTGCGCAGTACGGAGACTCTGGGCGGCATCCCTTGAGTTGGACAGACGCAAGAAGCTTCCGTCAAAAAGCTGTTAAGACCCCACTGGCTCCTTCCCCTGTTCCTAGGTCTGTTCCCGTGTCCCTGAGACACTGCTCCCTGTTCCCCGATTGGCCCTTACCTTTGTACTGCCCCGAGACCAGGGGCACCCCTGGCCTCACGGGACAGAGTAACCTGGACGCTCCGTGTATGTGTGTGTGTGTGTGTGTCTGCGACCTGAACATCTTACCAGGTGGCTGAATGAAACATCTGTGGATGGCACGCAGAAGCCCTTTTTGCTTCCTCACCCTGGACTTTACTAGCAGCTATTCCGGCCACAACAGTGGAAAAAGTGGCTGCCCGCGGTGTCCCCCGTGCCCGGATGGCCGGGGCCGAGCCGGTGCCGCGGCAGCGATGGCTCCCGCCGGCTGCTCTCGCTGGGACGGAGGCGGCTGCTCCGTGCCCGGGACACTTCCCGGCCGTGCGGCAGCGGGCTCGGGGCCGCTGCTCGGGCGGGCGGGAGGTGTCCGTGCCCGGCTCGGGGCTGGCACGGCACGAACCTGAACGCGCCTCGGAGCCCAAAGCGCTGCAGGCGCCGAGCGCGGGCAGCAAGCGCCGCATCCTGCGGGCTCCGGGGCCGAGGCTTCTCTGCCCTCTGTGCCAGGAGGCGCCCCGTGTTCGCAGGCAGGGAGCCCCAGCGGCCGTGCCGGCGCCCGGGGTGGCCGCGCTGCAAGGCGGCGGGGCAGGGAATGCGGGGCACGATGGTCAGCAGCCCGGGGCTGCTGCTTCTCGGCCCTGGGCAGGCGGACTCCGAGCCGCAGCTGCCCCGGGCCAGCAGCAGGCGGCAGCTCGCAGGCGCTGTCAGCGCCTGTCCCGGCACGGAGCTGGGGGCTGCAGCGGCTGCAGAGCCCCAGGGGCCGGGGCTGCGGGCACCGCCGAGCTCCCGGAGGCTGCGCTTGGCTCCGCCGCTGCTGCTGCCGCAACTCTGGGCAGCGGCGACAGCGCAGCCGGAGCTGCCACCGCCCTGCCGAGCCTCGGGCTCCCGCAGGGCCGGCAGCAGCACTGACCGCTCATCGTGTCCCTTGCAGGGTGCCACCAGCGCCGCTGTAAAGCTGCTCCCGAGGCCGAGCTCCCAAAGGCTTTGCCAGCGCTCCTGATGTCTAAGGAGCAGGGCGCTGTTTATTCAACACAGAGAGATGCCGGCTGTGAGCTGGAGGAGAGTGAACCCTGCTCCACTCGTGGAGCTGTGACAAAGCCTCAGGAGGACAGATCAGCAACGTGGAATACACTCAGAAGATTCCTGGGTGAGTGCAGGTCCCACCCCTGGGGCCTCTAGGGAGGGGCCATTGTACCCTCCCAAGGCCAGGGCTGGCAGGTGTGTGGCTGTTTCCCGAGGTGTGGACGAGGCCTGGTGCTCTGCTGGGCCCCATCAGTGGCTGGCAGCAAGAGCCCCAGCTGCCCCCAAGGCTGTGCAGCTCTCCTGCTGCAGCCTGTGCCCACAGCTGTGTCCCTGGCTGTGGCCAGAGCTGTGTCCCTGGCCGTGCCCAGGCTCTGGGCTCTCTGGCTGCCAGCTGAGCGAGGGCCACACTGGCTGAGGGCTCCCTGCTGTGCTCCCTGGGCAGGGGCTGAGCAGATTGCAGGGCCGGCTCTGCTTCTGGCAGCCAGCAGCTCTTTCCTGCTCCAGGTGAACGGCTCAGGCGCCATCCCGAGGGCACGGCGCTGCTGATCCTGCTGCTGCTGCTGCTGCTGCTGGCTCTGCTGGTGGCCTTGGCTGTGCTGGCAGGTAAGGCAGGGGCAGCAGCCTGGGCCCAGCCCCTCGGGGCAGAGCGGGCTCCCTGCTCCCTGCAGAGGGCAATGCTCTTCTTGCTCTTCAAGACCTTCTCCTCTTGCCCCTGCAGCTCCGCAGGCTCCAGTGACAGCTGCCACTCCACAGTGTGTTCTGGGCTGTCCCCCTGACTGGATTGGGCACAAGGGGGTCTGCTACTACTTCTCAAGGGATTACGGCACCTGGGAGCAGGGTCAGGAACGCTGCTCCGAGCTGAACGCCTCCCTGGCCATTGCCAAGGATGAGGAGGCCATGGTGAGTGAGGGGCTGCGGGCGGTGCGGGCTGGCTGAGGGCAGCCTGGGGGTGCTCCTGGGCCGGGCTCGGGGCTCGTAGGGCTGGGGGTGCAGCCCCGGGCCGGGGCCTTGCAGGGAAGGAGCCCCGGCGTGCGGGGGCAGCCCCGGGCACGTGTCCCCCCGAGGGGCCGGGGCAGCTGCCACTCCTCTCTCCCGGGCAGGATTTGCTCTTCCGCCTCCGCGGGAACGGCGATTACTGGCTCGGGCTGCGCAGACGGGGCCAGCGCCTGCACTGGGGGGACGGCAGCAGCTACAGCTCCCGGTGAGTGCCGGGGAGCCGGGCAGGGCCTGGCCGGACAGGGGCACAAGGTGTTCCCCTGGCAGCCAGCGCTGCCTCTGCTCCTCCCTGCAGGGTTCCTGTCTTTGGCGATGCTGAGTGCGCGTACCTGGCCGACGAGAGATTCAGGAGTGAGAACTGCTCAAATCCGCGGCCGTATGTCTGCAGCAAGGCCCAAGCTCCCCTGTGACGGGGGCTGCAGAAAGGACCTTCTCCACGCTGGGCAGTGCCAGCTTCCCCTCTCAGCCCAGCCCAGGGCTGTCCTTCCTCAGCTGCACCCTGTGCCTTGCACTGCCTCTCAGGGTCACCTCAGTGCCTGTCCATCCCCAGAGCCAGCGCTGGGCTGGGGCTGCAAAGGAAACGTCTCTGCAATCCATCCTGCCACCCATGCTGCCTGCAGGGAGTGCAGTGCCCTCATGACACAACCAGCTCCCATGGGAAATCCAAATCGCCCTGGCCTCTTGGAAATCATTACAAACTGGTGTGAATGTCACACTTTTGGACTGTCCATGGAAGAGGAAGCAGAACAGCTGACACATGGTGAGGAGGAATCCCACGTTGATCATCAGGCACCTGACTGTGAGCAAGGCTCTGTCAGCTGCTGCCTCTTTGTCGCCTTTGGAGGAGGGATGGTCGGAGCTGCTGCTTGGGGAAGGGAATTCCCTGCCATTGGCCATAACCCGGCCCAGAGGCGCTTCTCCTGCCGTGGGGCGAGGCTGTGCCTGTGCGAGCAGCCCCGCACGGGCCCTTCCTGTCCCCCGTGGTGCCCGAGGGCCCTGTCCCCCTGCTCGCTGCCCGGGACCCTGCGCTCGCCTCTCCCTGCCCTGCCCAGCCCCGGCTGCCGCCAGCGCCCCTGCCGGCCGCGCCCGGAACTGCAGCGAGGGGCGAGCGCTGCGGCCGGGCCGGGCCGGGGCTGGGTGTGCGCCTGCGCGGGGCCCGCGCTGCGCTGGGGCTGGATGGAGCTGCTGCAGCAATGGAGAGCGTGCGGGACTGAGGGGTGATTTTTATACTAATGAAGGATCTCTATGAGAGCTCCTTAATTTCACAATTACAATAATTCGGAGGGAGGGGGTTTACATTTTCCATTGCCTTCCCTAGCAGACACCTGTCCTTCAAACCAGAACACCCCATCCCTCTGTGCCCCGCTGTGGGGAGGAGGGAGGGAGGGATGGAATAGGGGATAAAGTGGAGCCCAGGAAGGAGAGATCAGTGTGGGGAAGGTGCATTTTTAGGATTTGTGGTACTTCTCACTCAGTTGCTTTCATTTGTTTGATAATAAATTCAATGAAATTTAATTTCCCCAGTCCGGGCCTGTTCTGCCCAGGATGGGTGAGAGATCTCTGGCTGCCTTTCTGGAGAGCCCCGAGCCTTTGCTGCTGTGTTCTGTTGCCTGCCCCGGGGCAGCAGGAGAGGCACAGAGCGCTTCTGCTGGCCCCGGGCACCTGGCCCGGCCCAGCCCAAGAATCCCTGCCATCATTCCCTGCACCATTCCCGGCCCCACGGCGGCTCCGGCTCCGCGGGCAGGTGGCTCCAGGAGCTCCGAGTGGGCAAAATGGGAGCGAGGGAGAGGAGGCAGCTGCTGCCAGCGGGTGAAATGTCTTTGCTGCCGGCTGGCAGGGAGAGGAGCAGGGAGAAAGTGGTGCCAAGTGTCCTGGGCCAGGGCAATTTTGGGAGAAAAAGCTCTGAAGGCCGTTCCTCTGGAAAGCAAATTCAAGCTGCCCCACCTCCAAGTGGTTTGGGATAAAGCTGTCCTTGGATAAAAATGTAAAAACCTGTTCATTTAACAGGCAAAGTATTCACCAGCACAAAGAAAATTATCAATATCAAACAACAGAACCTTTCACTGTTCAAATATTTACAAACTCAGAAAGTCCCCTGTGTGAGGTGAGGCTTGGCTCACTCAGTCCCTTCAGTCCCTTCAGTCCCTTATCAGTCCCTTATCAGTCCCTCTGGTGCCAGGTTTTCCCGGTGTGCCACAGCTGTCAGCAGCAGGCGCTTTCCTGTGTTCAGTGCAGAGCAGTGTAAACAGCTCCAAAGAACAGGAAAACCCACAGTGCAGGGAACTTCTCTGCCTCAGGCAGCCAAAGTTCCCCGAGGGCGAAGGAGAGCTCTGCCCTGGCATCCGCTCTGCAGAGAGCTGAGCCCAGGAGCAGCGCTGGGCAGCAGGGGGGCAGCTGGTGAGCACAGCCTGCGCCTCCTGCTCTGCCCCTTCGCCCTCAGAGCCAGCCCCAGAGGGACACAGCTTATTCTGGGCTGGACTGCAAATGGGGATACGGGAGTCAGAAAGTCACTCAGGACACTCCTGTACCCCCTGAAATAAAACTATCAATGTTAACAAAGTCCCACAGAAATTACCAAAAATATGAACTCATTGATAACAATAAAACCTAGAAAACATTCCCTCAAAATATAAAAATAGCCCATATTACACCAAACAACTCACTATAAGAACACCAAATATTGAAAAAAAATCAGAAAAAACTTTAAAAAGTCAACCCATCATTATAAAAAAACCCAGTAATAACAATTTTAAACCCTAAAAGCCTACAAAACAAGTTACATCAAATTTCTTTTTACCTCAACTCACCTCAACTATAACACTAAAACAATTAAACCAGAGTAGTAATTAAACAAAAATAAATCAATACTACCTCCATTATTATTAATAATATAATTACAAATATTAGTACTATTAAACATGCAATCTTACAAAACAAAACCACCATCAATTTTCTCTTACGAGCACATAGACATAAATATAAAATTTTAAAAGATTATATTACATAAACTTATCTAACCACTCTGTCTATCCACAAACATCTTCAAAAATGAAAAGTTTAACAAATTAAATTAAAACAAACAATAAATCCTTATTAAACAATTTTTAAAAAAATATATACCTTAACTAAAAAAAGTTTACAAAATAAATTTTGAAATTTTAGTTACATAACAACAGTATAAGTAATAGTACCTTATATGCTTCACTATATACATGAAATAATAAATAAGAGAACCAAAAAAGTTTTTACAGCACAAAAAAGAAAGAAAGATGTGAGAAATGGATTTGTAAAGAATTCTCAAAACCTGCCAAAGCTCACCCAGCCCTGCACCTGTTTGCAGGCACTGAGATAGGGCGTGCTGGCTTAGGGACGCCACGGAGCAGAGATGACATTGCTGAGAGAGAGATTGTTTGAACGAGTTTCAAAATGCAGCCCTGCAAAGAGACCAGGTACTGTAGAGAATT
This sequence comes from Motacilla alba alba, assembly GCF_015832195.1. NCBI lineage: Eukaryota > Metazoa > Chordata > Aves > Passeriformes > Motacillidae > Motacilla > Motacilla alba. Next base: position 3,581,353 of record NC_052021.1, read on the forward strand.
GGAACCGTGAAAGATGCACTGAAACAGAGCCTCGTGAGGTACAAACGGAGGTGACTGGCGTTAGAAGTAACAGCAGTGCTGTGTGGCAATTTTCAGCTAAGAGGCTGAAAAACATTTCTAAGATATTGTAACCAGGAAAGAAGCTAGCTTTTACCAGAATAACATTGACTCTTCCATCTCCCAGCTCGCACTCTTCATCGACACTGATAATAAATCAAATCCTTTAAAACACCTCCATGTTACCCTGTCAATGCAGAATTTAAAAACCCCACCGAGTATCCCCTGCCGTGCCTGTGGAGCCACCTCTGTGTCCCGGCGCGCTGCTCCAGAGCCCTGCTGGGCCCGGCCCGGCCCGGCCTTTGGCAGCGCGGCCTCTGCGGCCTCCCCTGGGCCGGGCCGAGCCGCCAGCGCCGCGGGGAGGAGCGACGGAGGGAGCTCGCTTTGGGCTCACTGGACCATGGACGCGCTGGCCCGGAGCCCGAGCGGTCGGGAGAGAGCCTGGGCGGGATGCAAGGCAGCAAAGGATGATTTGCCAGGGCCCATGAGTCACAGCGGGTCAGCCAGCCCCGCGGGGACGGGACTTTGCTAGACTTGCTGTTTCTAAATAGGGGTAGACTGTTGGACTGCTTGGGCTCCAGCAGGCCTTTGGCACTGTGTGCCACAGCTCACTGCTGGAAAAGCTGCAGCCCAGGGCTGGGACAGGAGCACTCTGTGCTGGGCTCAGCCCTGGCTGCATGGCCGGGCCAGAGAGTGCTGGTGAGGGTGCTGCAGCCAGCTGGGGCCAGGCACCAGGGCTGTCCCTCAGGCTCTCTGCTGGGGCCAGCCCTGTGCCCACCTGGGCCCACGGATTTATGGACATCCAAGCAGCTCAGCAGTTCTCTGACTGCCTCCTCCTGGATCACAGGGGGCCCATTCTGCTCCCTGACACCATCCCCCAGCCCAGGAGGACACTTGGCCTGAGGACAAGCTGTGTTCCCACTGAAGGCTGAGGCAAAGAAGGCCTTGAGCACCTCTGCCTTCTCCTCATCTGCAGTTACTGAGCTCCCTCCTGCATCCAAAAGGGAACAAAAGCTGCTCTTACCCTTCCTTTTACCATTATTTGTAAAAACATTTTTTATTATCCTTTACAAAAGTTGCCAATTTAAGTTCAAAGTAAGCTTTGGCCTCCCCAGTTTTTCTTTCCTACATATCCTAGCAACCCCCTTAAAAACTTCCTGGGTGACCTGACCCTCCTTCCAAAGATGGTACATCCTCCTTTTATTCCTGAATTCCTTCCAATCCTCATTGCCCATCTGGGCTGGATGTCTGCCTTGCTGACTCATCTCTGGGCACACAGGGACAGTCTGTTCATGTGCCCTCAAGGTCTCTGTTTTGCAGCGTGCCCACCTTTCCTGGACTCCTTTGTTTTCAAGGGCTGCTTCCCAAGGAACTTTGTGAATAAGTCTGCTCAAAAGGCTACTGTCTGTCTGCTCTCTGTTCTCTGCACTCTCTCAGGGCCTCTTATAATCGGCCGCTACTCAGTGAATGAGGAAGCACAACTCTGGTCCTGCCTGACTGACAGACCCTTAATACAGCTGGTTTTTGTCACACAACGGCAGTGTTTACTACTGGTGCAGTATTTTCAGAATATTTTATACCATTCTCTGAATTTTATTCCCTTCACATCTCCCAGCCTTTCCCATGACAGTTTTTACCCAGCACTGAGCCCTGACAGTGCCTCAGGGCAGCTCTTTTAATGTTACCAGGTGGAGGAGAGCAGGTGGGGCAGCTTTTTATTCTGGTTATTTTATTCTCTCACTCTTATTGCAGCAGCACCTCCCTGTGCCTCGGTGCAGCTCCTTCAGAGACCCGGGGCCGTGTCCAGAGGCGCTGCTGCAGCCAGGGGAGGGGCAGGGCAAGACACATCACAACGCTGGCAGAGCTCAGGGTCTGTCAGCTTTGCAGGTCAGGCAGATCAAATGAATCCCAATTGTCAGCGATTTCCTCCACCTGCTATTTCTGCCCTCTTTTCCTGCAGGGATTTGACAGCTCCTGGTTTCCTCCCACAGAGCTGGAAAGCAAAATGCCCGCCTGCCCCATGGCCATCCCCGCCGCCTTCCACCGCTCCAGCCTTGTCCCTCTTTCTCTGCCCTTTCCTTGGCACCACTTTCTCCCTGCTCCTCTCCCTGCCAGCCGGCAGCAAAGACATTTCACCCGCTGGCAGCAGCTGCCTCCTCTCCCTCGCTCCCATTTTGCCCACTCGGAGCTCCTGGAGCCGCCTGCCCGCGGAGCCGGAGCCGCCGTGGGGCCGGGAATGGTGCAGGGAATGATGGCAGGGATTCTTGGGCTGGGCCGGGCCAGGTGCCCGGGGCCAGCAGAAGCGCTCTGTGCCTCTCCTGCTGCCCCAGGGCAGGCAACGGAACACAGCAGCAAAGGCTCGGGGCTCTCCAGAAAGGCAGCCAGAGATCTCTCACCCACCCCGGGCAGAACAGGCCCGGACTGGGGAAATTAAATTTCATTGAATTTATTATCAAACAAATGAAAGCAACTGAATGAGAAGTTACCACAAATCCTAAAAATGCACCTTCCCCACACTGATCTCTCCTTCCTGGGCTCCACTTTATCCCCTATTCCATCCCTCCCTCCCTCCTCCCCACACCGGGTCACAGAGGGATGGGGTGTTCTGGTTTGAAGGACAGGTGTCTGCTAAGGAAGGCAATGGAAAATGTAAACCCCCTCCCTCCGAATTATTGTAATTGTGAAATTAAGGAGCTCTCATAGAGATCCTTCATTAGTATAAAAATCACCCCTCAGTCCCGCACGCTCTCCATTGCTGCAGCAGCTCCATCCAGCCCCAGCGCAGCGCGGGCCCCGCGCAGGCGCACACCCAGCCCCGGCCCGGCCCGGCCGCAGCGCTCGCCCCTCGCTGCAGTTCCGGGCGCGGCCGGCAGGGGCGCTGGCGGCAGCCGGGGCTGGGCAGGGCAGGGAGAGGCGAGCGCAGGGTCCCGGGCAGCGAGCAGGGGGACAGGGCCCTCGGGCACCACGGGGGACAGGAAGGGCCCGTGCGGGGCTGCTCGCACAGGCACAGCCTCGCCCCACGGCAGGAGAAGCGCCTCTGGGCCGGGTTATGGCCAATGGCAGGGAATTCCCTTCCCCAAGCAGCAGCTCCGACCATCCCTCCTCCAAGGACGACAAAGAGGCAGCAGCTGACAGAGCCTTGCTCACAGTCAGGTGCCTGATGATCAACGTGGGATTCCTCCTCACCATGTGTCAGCTGTTCTGCTTCCTCTTCCATGGACAGTCCAAAAGTGTGACATTCAGATCACTTTGTGATGATTTCCAAGAGGCCAGGGCGATTTGGATTTCCCATGGGAGCTGGTTGTGTCATGAGGGCAGTGCACTCCCTGCAGGCAGCATGGGTGGCAGGATGGATTGCAGAGACGTTTCCTTTGCAGCCCCAGCCCAGCGCTGGCTCTGGGGATGGACAGGCACTGAGGTGACCCTGAGAGGCAGTGCAAGGCACAGGGTGCAGCTGAGGAAGGACAGCCCTGGGCTGGGCTGAGAGGGGAAGCTGGCACTGCCCAGCATGGAGAAGGTCCTTTCTGCAGCCCCCGTCACAGGGGAGCTTGGGCCTTGCTGCAGACATACGGCCGCGGATTTGAGCAGTTCTCGCTCCTGAATCTCTCGTCAGCCAGGTACACGCACTCGGCATCGCCAAAGACAGGAACCCTGCAGGGAGGAGCAGAGGCAGCGCTGGCTGCCAGGGGAACACCTTGTGCCCCTGTCCAGCCAGGCCCTGCCCGGCTCCCCGGCACTCACCGGGAGCTGTAGCTGCTGCCGTCCCCCCAGTGCAGGCGCTGGCCCCGTCTGCGCAGCCCGAGCCAGTAATCGCCGTTCCCGCGGAGGCGGAAGAGCAAATCCTGCCCGGGAGAGAGGAGTGGCAGCTGCCCCGGCCCCTCGGGGGGACACGTGCCCGGGGCTGCCCCCGCACGCCGGGGCTCCTTCCCTGCAAGGCCCCGGCCCGGGGCTGCACCCCCAGCCCTACGAGCCCCGAGCCCGGCCCAGGAGCACCCCCAGGCTGCCCTCAGCCAGCCCGCACCGCCCGCAGCCCCTCACTCACCATGGCCTCCTCATCCTTGGCAATGGCCAGGGAGGCGTTCAGCTCGGAGCAGCGTTCCTGACCCTGCTCCCAGGTGCCGTAATCCCTTGAGAAGTAGTAGCAGACCCCCTTGTGCCCAATCCAGTCAGGGGGACAGCCCAGAACACACTGTGGAGTGGCAGCTGTCACTGGAGCCTGCGGAGCTGCAGGGGCAAGAGGAGAAGGTCTGAGCATTGCCCTCTGCAGGGAGCAGGGAGCCCGCTCTGCCCCGAGGGGCTGGGCCCAGGCTGCTGCCCCTGCCTTACCTGCCAGCACAGCCAAGGCCACCAGCAGAGCCAGCAGCAGCAGCAGCAGCAGCAGGATCAGCAGCGCCGTGCCCACGGGATGGCGCCTGAGCCGTTCACCTGGAGCAGGAAAGAGCTGCTGGCTGCCAGAAGCAGAGCCGGCCCTGCAATCTGCTCAGCCCCTGCCCAGGGAGCACAGCAGGGAGCCCTCAGCCAGTGTGGCCCTCGCTCAGCTGGCAGCCAGAGAGCCCAGAGCCCGGGCACGGGCAGGGACACAGCTCTGGCCACAGCCAGGGACACAGCTGTGGGCACAGCCTGCAGCAGGAGAGCTGCACAGCCTTGGGGGCAGCTGGGGCTCTTGCTGCCAGCCACTGATGGGGCCCAGCAGAGCACCAGGCCTCATCCACACCTCGGGAAACAGCCACACACCTGCCAGCCCTGGCCTTGGGAGGGGACACTGGCCCCTCCCTAGAGGCCACAGGGGTGGCTCTGCACTCACCCAGGAATCTGCTGAGGTCCCTTTTGTGTTTCTTGCCGGTTGCTGATGTGCCCTGGGCAGCCAGGGGCTTCCTCACACTTCCTCACACGATGGTCAGCCCCGGGCTGCTGACCATCGTGCCCCGCATTCCCTGCCCCGCCGCCTTGCAGCGCGGCCACCCCGGGCGCCGGCACGGCCGCTGGGGCTCCCTGCCTGCGAACACGGGGCGCCTCCTGGCACAGAGGGCAGAGAAGCCTCGGCCCCGGAGCCCGCAGGATGCGGCGCTTGCTGCCCGCGCTCGGCGCCTGCAGCGCTTTGGGCTCCGAGGCGCGTTCAGGTTCGTGCCGTGCCAGCCCCGAGCCGGGCACGGACACCTCCCGCCCGCCCGAGCAGCGGCCCCGAGCCCGCTGCCGCACGGCCGGGAAGTGTCGCGGGCACGGAGCAGCCGCCTCCGTCCCAGCGAGAGCAGCCGGCGGGAGCCATCGCTGCCGCGGCACCGGCTCGGCCCCGGCCATCCGGGCACGGGGGACACCGCGGGCAGCCGCTGCCTCGGCGGCCTCAGCGCAGGGGGGACACGGGGGCACCGGCACAAGGAACTCGCCAGAACCCCCCCGCCCCTCACCGCGGCCCCTCCGCCCGCAGCGAGCCCCGAGCTGGGGCAGCGCCGACCGCGGGTCCCACCTGGGCTGGAGCCGCTCCGAGCTCCGCCGCCGCCTCGCCGGGCTCCGGGTCCCGCCGCCGCTCCGCAATGACACGATCACGCCGCCCGCCGCGGCCGCTCCGGTCGCGGGCAGACACACGTGGAGCCGCCGCAGGTTTGAACCCTCGTGGCGTGTCTCGTCTTTCGGCCGAATCGATCATTCAGCGGGCAGGAGCGCAGCCAATCGCGGCTCGGTAGTTTTGGTCCCCGGTCCCGCCGTGGTCCCCTCTCCCCGGCTCTCCCCGGTATCTTCTCCGGGATCGGTTCCTTCACCCTTCTGGCGCCTCGCGTCGCTTCCAGCCCGGACTGGGGGATGTGAGCCCAAGCCCCTTCCGCTCGGCTGAGCGCAATGGAAACCCACTGTGCGTGTCGGAACGACGCACACGGGGCAGCCCCGGCTCATACCGAGCCTTGTGCTTTCGTCGCAGCTCGGTTTTCCCCGTTTGCAGCCACCCCTCGCTGCCGCCTGCGCTTTCCCCGCTCCCGGGGGCTCGGCTTTGCCGGCGCGGCACGGCGGTTCCGCTTGCCCCCGGGCGACCTCACTGCCCATCTCTGGCTCCCCGAGCTGGGGCGAGTGGAACAGCCCGGCATCTGCCGGAAGGTGTCTGACTGCCCCTGATTATTGAAACCTCTCGCACCGTGTCTTAGAATGCCTTAAAAAGGTGTTGAAATGCTTTCTCAAGGCTGGCACTGAATTCTACCGCCGCCGGCACAGGCCTGTGGTCGCTGCCCGTGCACACGCAGCGCTCCCGGCACAGAGCGCGGCGCCGCCGCCGCCATCGCGCCGCTCCTCCCCGGGGCGGAGCGCGGCCCCGGCGCGATGGAGGCGCTGCGGCGGCGCTGCGCTGAGCTGGCCCTGGGGCGCTTCGCCCCGCTCCTGGCCGCCTGCGTGTGGCAGCGGCAGCCGCTCCGCCTGCGCTCCGTGCCGCGCCGCGGGGAGCCGGGAACGGGCCGGGAGGCACGGCGGGAGGAGCGCCCGGAGCGGGGCACGGTGAGGGAACCCGGCGGCCGGGAACCGGGAGAGTGTGAGGGGGAGCCGGGAGAGTGTGAGGGGAACCGGCGGCCGGGAACCGGGAGCGTGTGAGGGGCACCGGGAGAGTGTGAGGGGAACCGGGAGCGTGTGAGTGGAACCGGGAGCGTGTGAGGGAGAGCCAGGAGCGCGTGAGGGGGAACCGGGGGGGGGGGGGGGGGGAGGGGGGGTGTGTGTGGAATGTGAGGGGAACCCGGCCGCCGGAAACCAGGAGCGTGTGAGTGGGATCCGGCGGCCAGGAACCGGAGGTGTGTGAGGGGGAGCCGGGAGCATGTGAGGGGACCATGCTGCCGGAAATGAGGGCTTATGGGGGAGACTCGGCGGCCAGGAACCGACGGCGTGTGAGGGGGACGCGGCGGCTCGAACCGGAACCCGTGAGGGAAAACCGAGGGCGTGTGGGGGGATCCGGCGGCCGGGAACCTGGGGCGTGTGGGGGGGATCCTTCGCGCTCGAACCGGGAGCGTGTGAGGGGGACCGGGAGCGTGTGAGGGGGACCGGGAGCGTGTGAGGGGAGCCGGGGCGTGTGAGGGGCACCCGGCGACTCCGCAGACTCTCGGTGTCACAGCACGGGTTCAGCCAGTGAGGCATCTGGTGCCCCCTCCCTGCTGCAGCGGGGCCATCCCCGAGCACAGCACACAGGATTGTGGCAGCAGCAGGGTCTGGGATATCCGCAGGGAGGGAGACTCCGCAGCCCGTGCGGACAATCTGTTCCTGTGCATGGCGCTGCTGAGCCGCCTCTCCTCTCTCTGCCCCGTCCAGGCGACACCCCGGCGCACTTGGGCGGCACCACGGTGTTCGGGGATAACGTGGAGGATGAGTGGTTCATCGTGTATCTGCTCCGGGAGATCAGCAGGGAGTTCCCGAGGCTGGCAGCCAGGTGAGGCGGGTCCTGCTGAGCTGCTTTGCTGGGAGGGCTGCCGAGGGGCAGTGCCTGGGCTCTGAAGGTCCTGTCTTAACATTGCCCGTCCTTGGAGGTGTTTCCCCATGCCGTACACCTGGGAAGTGTCCAAGGGCAGGTTGGGTGGGGCTTGGAGCAGCCTGGGCTAGTGGAAGGTTTGCCTGGCTGTGGCAGGCGGGTTGGAACCAGGTGTTGATCTTTAAGTTCCCATCTAACCTTAGACTTTCTATGGGTGTCGCTCTTGCGCCGAGAGTAACACAGGAACAGACAGGAGGCAATCTTGTATTAAAGAACAAGAAGGCTTTATTCGAGAGAACCGCGTGGTTTTATAGAGTGTTACAACAGATTCTATTGGTTGGCTAACTAACAAAAACATCTTCCTCACGCACTGTCCTTGAGAAGGAGAAAAATAAGAAGTAGAAAAATACCACCTGCAAATTATTTATACTTAACAAGTTATTATGTTCTTACAACTCACTAAAAATTCCCACAAGCCGCTGTGAGAAACGCTCGCTGTTTCTCTCTCTCTGTCCTGTGGCATCCACAGATGGTTTATGAACATGAAAAAAACTCCACCAGACATGGATTCAGAAGTGTGCTGTTGTGCTCTGCAAGGCTTTTCCTGCTAAGAAACCAATTTCTCCTTGGCCAGCATTGATGACAATGCTGGAGAGTTTCTCTTGATAGAAGCAGCTGATTTTCTCCCCAAGTGGCTGAATGCTGAGAACAGTGAAAACAGGGTGAGTAAAACTTGTGTACACTTGGCAAGGGGGCCACAGTGGGCTTTCATGTAGCAGCTGGAGTTTTCTCTTGCACCTCCAGCCAAGGTGTCTGACTGCCTCTGAAAACCCAGAGTGCTGCCTGTCCCTTGCTGTTGCTCCCTTCAGGAGCACTCCTGTATCCACCCGAGCTTTCAAGCTCTGCTAGAACCACTTGGATTTTTGTTTGTTACCATATTGTGGAGTGTTTAGGGCAGAGGATTTGCTGCCCTCAGAGCAGGGAATGCTCAGGGCTGGAGTGTGTCTGTCTCTGTAAGGACACAGGCTTTGTCTGGTACAGGTGAAATAATGAGCAGACACCTTCACCTGGATATGGATGGCTGCTAATGGCAGTGGATTGAAATGGAGATCATTCATTTGGTTATTTTTCCCCTACTCTGAGATTCTTCAAAGGGCTGGAACACAACACCAGAGTCGATTGCAAGTGTGTACCTGGAGTGTCAGGCTCGTATTTCCCTTCTGTTTGAGGGAGCAGACAGAGTGAGGGAGTTGAGAACATTGCACTCAGGGCTTTTCTTAGCATCAGGAACCAGCAGAGGTCGCCTGTGGCCCCTGAAATAATGCTTGTTAATCCCGGGATGCTCTGAAGCAGTTCGGTTATGCTGGTTCCCCTGAGGCACTTCTTTGCTTGAAGACAAACATGGTATTATTGTTGCTAAGGAAACAAGATGTGTTTGATGAAACTTGTTGCAGTTCAAATGGGGATTTTTCCTGGTGGGATCGTGCTCTCTGCCTGCGGAGCTTCCGGAACCCGGGCTGGCTCTGTGCGCTCCTGCAGCCACAGCAGGGGTGGGGAACAGCTGGGCACTGGGGTTTGCCCAGAGCTGCACCCAAAGAGCTGCCAGCTCTGCAGTGCACGCTGCTACAGCCACGGCAGGGAGCGGGCGAAGGAGGAAGCAGGAGGCTCTTTGTCTTGAGCTTCCACGGGGAAAGGGTATTCCAGGTGGAGGGAGCAGGACAGAAGGAGCCCCTGGCCCTCGACTGCAGGGGTTTTGTTCAGGTACAGGCCAGGGCTGGAGACAAACAGCTCAAAAGCAGGGAATGCTCAGGGGAGGAGTGAGGGGATCACATCACATGGGCCAGTGGGGCATGGTGGATTAGGGGAGAGCCAAGGGGGTGTTTCAATGGGGGATTGGCCCAGGGGTGAGGGGCAGGGAACGTTCAGGAAAGAGGGGCAGGGTTGCCTTGGCAGGCAGGGAAGGGACTAGAACAAAGGGAGGGGAGTAGCTCGAGGGACAGCTTTAAGGGAGGGTAGAGCTTAGGGAAAACCCAACTTGGGGAAAATGTGGGGGGATAACAGAATGAATGAACCATTTAACAATAACTTAATGAAATAAACACAAAGCACAAGATTCAGGCTTACTATAATTACCAGGATGCTCCTTCCCAGCCTTGCTGTTCATGGGTGTCCCACTGGCCAGCTTCCAGCCACCTGGAAGCTCCCCAGTGAGCCAGGGCTGTTGGTAAATGATGGAGAGCGGCTTCCCAAGCTCATCTGCCAGCTCCCTCGTCCCCCTGGGCTGGATCCCACCTGGGCCCACAGGTTGATGAACATCCAAGCAGCTCAGCAGTTCTCTGACTGCCTCCTCCTGGATCACAGGGGGCCCATTCTGCTCCCTGACACCATCCACCAGCCCAGGAGGACACTTGGCCTGAGGACAAGCTGTGTTCCCACTGAAGGCTGAGGCAAAGAAGGCGTTGAGCACCTCTGCCTTCTCCTCATCTGCAGTTACTGAGTTCCCTCCCGCATCTAATAAAGAACAAAGGTTGGTCTTATCCTTTCTTTTGCCATTAATCCTTTACAAAAGTTGCCAATTTAAGTTCAAACTGAGCTTTGGCCTCCCTAATTTTTTTTCTGTGTACCCGAGCAGCCCCCTTAAAAACTTCCTGAGAGACCTGACCCTCCTTCCAAAGCTGATACGTCCTCCTTTTATTCCTGAGTTCCTTCAAAACCTCGTTGCCCATCCAGGCTGGACGTTTGCCTCGTGGGCTCATGTGGAGAGTTTTGTGGACAGTTGGCTAGCTGAAAGAGGCCATTTAGACGTAATACCCTTGGTTAAGCAAGGAGACAGGTAAAGGAGCCAGCAGTCAGTGTCCATATAAGGCAAGGACACTGTGCCCTTGCTGCAACAGTAGAAAAGAGAGGGAAGATAGTCAGCTAGAAATCAGCTAGAAATATGAAGAAAAGCAGAAAAGTCGTAACAGTATCACTACAAGAATGCAGAAGTAGGTGTAGTCGGCTGATAAGTAACTAACCAATAATGAGCTCGCCTTTTGCAATATGTATCAGCCTTATTAACACTAATATAAATATGCGTGACTATCAATAAACTTTGAGGCTTGTTGTTCATCATCGGATGTGCAAGTCTTCCTATATCCGTCAGGCTCATCTTTGGGCACACAGGGACAGTCTGTTCCTGTGCCCTCAAGATCTCTGTTTTGATGCGTGTCCACCTTTCCTGGACTCCTTTGTATTTAAGGGCTGCTTCCCAAGGAACTCTCTGAATAAGTCTCCTCAAAAGGCCAAAGTCTGCCCTCAGGAAGTCCAGTGTAAAATCTTGTTGATGTTCCTCCTGATTTCACCAAATAATGAGAATTCTATTACCATGATCACGGTTCTCTAAGCGGCCCCCAACCAGCACATCTCCCACCAGCCCATCTCTATCTGCAAACCACAGATCTCATCCAGCAGCTGTGACAAAGAGATGTTCTCCACACACTCTGAAAATTTCCTGGCCTGCCTTTTTCAGCTGTATTAAGTTCCCAGCAGATGTCTGTCCTGTTAAAGTCACCTACAAGAACAAGGGCTGATGACCCTGAAACATTCTCTAGCTGCTTAGAGAATGAGTGCTCCACCTCTTCTTCCTGCTTGGGTGGATGATTCCAGACTCCCAGTGGGATGTCAGCCTTGTTGGCCTTCCCCTTCATTCCTTCCCATTCCCCTTCATCCTCCTTAGTTTCAATAGCCACGGCATCAAAAGCCTCCCTAAAATCAAGGGCCACCCCTCCACCTCTTCTCCCTTTCCCATCTCTCCTGAAGAGCCTGTAGCCATCCAGGGCAGCACTCCAGCCACCTGAGTCATCCCACCTCGTTTCTGAGATGGCAATTTCATCACAGCTCTGCTCTTGGACCATGGCCTCCTGCTCTGCTTGTGTGTTGCCCATGCTGCGTGCCCTGGTCTCCATGCTCCTCAGCTGGGCTGCTGATTTCACTCCTGTCTCAGCCTTACCACCCTTGGGCCAGCTTCCAGACAGCCCAGCTGCATCCCCTTCCCCCTTCAATCCTGGTCTAAAGCCCTCAAGGAGTTCTGCCAGTTCATGAGCTAAAAACCTTCTGCCCTTAACAGAGAGAGGGAGCCCATCTGGTTCCAGCAGGCCAGGTGCCATAGAAGCTGCCCCATGATCAAAGAATCCAAAATTCTGCCGATGACACCGACCCTTGAGGCAGCTGGTGATAATGTGAGCTCTCCTGTTCCTTCCATTTGCTCCCTTTGGCTGCGCTCCCAGAGCTGCTCACTGACAGGGGAAGCACTACCCTGGTCCTGCCTGACTCACAGTCCCATCATACCGCGATTTTTTGGAGACTTTGGCAGTGGCCACTGCGTGCATGTTCAGAATATTTTATACAATTCTCTGAATTTTGTTCCCTTCACATCTCCCAGCCTTTCCCATGACAGTTTTTACCCAGCACTGAGCCCTGACAGTGCCTCAGGGCAGCCCTTTTAATGTTACCAGGTGGAGGAGAGCAGGTGGGGCAGCTTTTTATTCTGGTTATTTTATTCTCTCTCTCTTATTGCAGCAGCACCTCCCTGTGCCTCGGGGCAGCTCCTTCAGAGACCCGGGGCCGTGTCCAGAGGCGCTGCTGCAGCCAGGGAAGGGGCAGGGCAAGACACATCACAACGCTGGCAGAGCTCAGGGTCTGTCAGCTTTGCAGGTCAGGCAGATCAAATGAATCCCAATTGTCAGCGATTTCCACCTCCTGCTATTTCTGCCCTCTTTTCCTGCAGGGATTTGACAGCTCCTGGTTTCCTGCCACAGAGCTGGAAAGCAAAATGCCCGCCTGCCCCATGGCCATCCCCGCCGCCTTCCACCGCTCCAGCCTTGTCCCTCTTTCTCTGCCCTTTCCTTGGCACCACTTTCTCCCTGCTCCTCTCCCTGCCAGCGGGCAGCAAAGACATTTCACCCGCTGGCAGCAGCTGCCTCCTCTCCCTCGCTCCCATTTTGCCCACTCGGAGCTCCTGGAGCCGCCTGCCCGCGGAGCCGGAGCCGCCGTGGGGCCGGGAATGGTGCAGGGAATGATGGCAGGGATTCTTGGGCTGGGCCGGGCCAGGTGCCCGGGGCCAGCAGAAGCGCTCTGTGCCTCTCCTGCTGCCCCGGGGCAGGCAACAGAACACAGCAGCAAAGGCTCGGGGCTCTCCAGAAAGGCAGCCAGAGATCTCTCACCCATCCTGGGCAGAACAGGCCCGGACTGGGGAAACTGACTGAATTTATTATCAAACAATCCAGAGCAAGGCAAGCAGTAGGCTGCCAAATCCTAAAAACAGACATTCCCCACACTCTTCTCTCCTTCCTGGGCTTCACTTTGTCCCCACTTCCCTCCCTCCCTCTTTCCCACACAGTGGCATGGAGGGATGGGGTTGTTTTCTTGGAAAGAGAGGGATCTGCTAAGGAAGGCAGGAGCCTCCCTTGCAGTGGAAAATGTAAAGCCCTTGCCTCTGAGTTATTATAATTCCGAAATTAAGGGGCTCTAAGGCAAAGATGTGAGAATACAATAAAACTTCTTTACAACTATGTACAAAAGCAAACAAACAAAGCAAACAAAGACCACCAAACAGAGCATTAAGGCCAAACAGAACACAAATGCAGTCCGCAGCGAATTCCCTGCCCCAAGCAGCCGCTCTGACCGTCCTCCTCCAAAGCTGAGAGAGAGAAAGACAGAGCCAGCAGCTGACAGAGCCAACAGGCAGGTGCCTGATGCCAGAAGTGGGACTCCTGCTCAGCACGTGTCAGCTGCTCCTCTTCCGCTTCAAGAAAAGTGCAAGAGCGTCACATTCAGGCCTCTTCGGGATAATTTCCAAGAGGCCAGGGCGATTTGGATTTCCCGTTTGCGCTGGTTGTGTCATGAGGGCACTGCACTCCCTGCAGGCAGCATGGGTGGCAGGATGGATTGCAGAGACGTTTCCTTTGCAGCCCCAGCCCAGCGCTGGCTCTGGGGATGGACAGGCACTGAGGTGACCCTGAGAGGCAGTGCAAGGCACAGGGTGCAGCTGAGGAAGGACAGCCCTGGGCTGCGCTGAGAGGGGAAGCTGGCACTGCCCAGCGTGGAGAAGGTCCTTTCTGCAGCCCCCGTCACAGGGGAGCTTGGGCCTTGCTGCAGAGATACGGCTGCGGATTTGAGCAGTTCCCACTCCTGAATCTCACATCAGCCAGGTACACGCACTCGGCATCGCCAAAGACAGGAACCCTGCGGGGAGGAGCAGAGGCAGCGCTGGCTGCCAGGGGAACACCTTGTGCCCCTGTCCGGCCAGGCCCTGCCCGGCTCCCCGGCACTCACCGGGAGCTGTAGCTGCTGCCGTCCCCCCAGTGCAGGCGCTGGCCCCGTCTGCGCAGCCCGAGCCAGTAATCGCCGTTCCCGCGGAGGCGGAAGAGCAAATCCTGCCCGGGAGAGAGGAGTGGCAGCTGCCCCCGGCCCCTCGGGGGGACACGTGCCCGGGGCTGCCCCCGCACGCCGGGGCTCCTTCCCTGCAAGGCCCCGGCCCGGGGCTGCACCCCCAGCCCTACGAGCCCCGAGCCCGGCCCAGGAGCACCCCCAGGCTGCCCTCAGCCAGCCCGCACCGCCCGCAGCCCCTCACTCACCATGGCCTCCTCATCCTTGGCAATGGCCAGGGAGGCCCCGAGCTCAGAGCAGCGTTCCTGACCCTGCTCCCAGGTGCCGTAATCGCTTGAGAAGCCGTAGCAGACCCCGTTGAAGCCAACCCAGCCAGGGGGACAGCAGTGCAAATTTGCAGCTGTCACTGGAGCCTGCGGTGCTGCAGGGGCAAGAGGAGAAGGTCTGAGCATTGCCCTCTGCAGGGAGCAGGGAGCCCGCTCTGCCCCGAGGGGCTGGGCCCAGGCTGCTGCCCCCTGCCTTACCTGCCAGCACAGCCAA